>NC_090027.1:10644209-10882195 GCF_037176765.1 Anolis sagrei | reverse complement strand
TGTAATGTCTTTATGCTTGTGGGTAAACAATATTTCTTGCTGTTTCTTTGTCAGTGTTGAGGTAGAGATTGTCTGGTTTGCCTACTCTGGAACATGCAACATATAATTCTTCTTCTTTACGGGTCCCTTTCAGATCTCTGATACTATCTCTCTCTGTGTGTGAATCATATATATCTATCTATATCTATGGCTGGATGGCTCTTTGTCAGGAGGACTTTGGTTACGTTTTCTTGCCTTGGTGAAGGGAGTTGGACTGGATGGCCTTAAGTATTTTCTGTTGGTCATGGGGGTTCCTTGTGGGAAGTTTGCCTCAATTCTGTCATTGGTGTGGTTCAGAATGCTCTTTGATTGTGAACTATAAATCCCAGTAACTACAACTCCCAAATGTCAATGTCTATTTCCTCCAAACTCCACCAGTGTTCACATTTGGGCATATGGAGTATTCGTGCCCAGTTTGGTCCAGATCCATCATTGTTTGAGTCAACAGTGCTCTCTGGATGTAGGTGAACTACAACTCCAAAACTCAAGATCAATGGCCTTCAAACCCTTCTAGTGTTTTCTGTTGGTCATGGGAGTCCTGTGTGCCATGTTCGGTTGAATTCTGTCATTGGTGGAGTTCATAATGCTCTTTGATTGTAGGTTAACTATAAATCCCAGCAACCACAGCTTCCAAATTACAAAATCCATTCTTTTCTCTTTTTTTAGTGATGATCACTCCTTGGGTGAGTAGGTGTCTTGTGTCCAAATTTGGTGTCAATTCACCCAGTGGTTTTTGAGTTATGTTAATCCCACAAACGAACATTACATTTTTATTTATATAGATAGCAGAGGCTCACCGAGGGTACAGTTGTAATATATTTCAAAGCACAAACAAAGTTTAAACTTTGCATTATGCTAAATGTCCTTTGACCAGCAGCTGACCACTTGGAGTGTCTCAGGTGTTGCTATAACAGTGTTTCTCAACTTTCCTAATGCTGCGACCCCTTAATACAGTTCCCCATGTTATGGATGGTGACCTCCATCCATAACATTGTTTTCGTTGCTGCTTCATAACTCCTGGTCAGTCGCAAGGCCGAACAGGGCATAGGGTTACAGCCTGTGTTGGATGGGGCCGCACTCCCCCTGAAGATGCAGGTTCGCAGCTTGGGTGTGACCCTGGACTCATCGCTGAGCCTGGAACCCCAGGTTTCGGCGGTGACCAGGGGAGCATTTGCACAGCTAAAGCTTGTGCGCCAGCTGCGCCCATACCTTGGGAAGTCTGACTTGGCCACGGTAGTCCACGCTCTGGTTACATCCCGTTTAGACTACTGCAACGCTCTCTATGTGGGGTTGCCTTTGAAGACAGCTCAGAAGCTCCAACTAGTCCAACGCTCAGCAGCCATGATTTTAACAGGAGCGGAGCGCAGGGAGCATACAACCCCCCTGTTGCGCCAACTCCACTGGCTACCGATCTGCTACCGGGCTGAATTCAAAGTGCTGGCGTTGGCCTTTAAAGCCCTAAACGGTTCCGGCCCAAGCTACCTATCTGACCGCATCTCTGCCTATGAACCCACCAGGACTTTGAGATCTTCCGGGGAGACCCTGCTCTCAATCCCGCCTGCTTCTCAAGCTCGGCTGGCGGGGACGAGAGATAGGGCCTTCTCGGTGGTGGCTCCTCGGCTGTGGAACGCCCTTCCTACGGACATTAGACTAGCACCATCTCTAATGGTATTCAGCAAAAAGGTGAAGACCTGGATGTTTGTGCAGGCGTTTGAGTAATTTAGTGCAATCTGGTAATGGAACATAGGAATGGAACAATGGACGACGAACCTGGACTACGCTTGGATGATGAGAAGATTGGGTACGGTTGTTTTTTGTAATAATTGTGCATTGTAATTGCTTATTGGTAATTTATGGATAATGTGTTAAGTCAATTGTTATATGTTGTATGGAACCACTGCTGTTTCTACTGTTTTTACTGTTTGTGAACCGCCGTGAGTCGCCTTCGGGCTTGAGATACAGCGGTATAGAAGCAAAGTAAATAAATAAATAAAATAAATAAAATAAAATAAATAATAAATTTTGCTACTGTTATGAATCGTCATGTAAATATCTCATATGCAGGATGGATTTTCATTCACTGGACCAAATTTGGCACAAATACCCGATACGCCCATATTTGAATACTGGTAGAGTTGGGGGGGGGGGGGGATTCATTTTGTTATTTGAATGTTGTAGTTGCTGGAATTCATAGTTCACCCATATCCAAAGAGAATTCTCAACTCCACCAACTATGGAATTGAACCAAACTTGGCACACAGAACTCCCAGGACCAACAGAAAATGCTAGAAGATTTTGGTGGTAAACTACAACTTTCTTGAGTTTTTGAGTTATAGTTCACCTACATCCAGAGTGCACTGTGGACTCAAACAATGATGAATCTGTACCAAACTTGGCACAAATACTCCATATACCCAAATGTGAACACTGGTGGGGTTTGGGGAAAATATACCTTGACATTTGGGAGTTGTAGTTGCTGGGATTTATAGCTCACCTACAATCAAAGAGCATTCTGAACCCCACCAATGATAGAATTGCGCCAAACTTCCCACAGAGAACCCCATGACCAAGAGAAAATGCTATGCTTTCTGACGGTTTTTGGTGACTCCTCTGACACCCCCCTCATGACCCTCCCAGGGGTCCCAATCCCCTGGTTGAGAAACCTGTACCCCCTGAACGATGCTGGCCTGGGCAATCGAGGAGTGTGAGTCCAAAACAGCAACATTTCCGAGCCAAAGTAACGCTTGCAATTCCTGCGATAAAGTCAAGCCAAGCAAGAACGGCTGGAGGTGCTGAAATGTGTCTCGGCGAAGGGCTCTGTGCCAATTTGCCTTGGCAGGAGAAATGCCAAAGGATTAGCGGATGTGAACTGTAAGTATGGGAGAAACTCTACTTTGGGAGGAGAGAGTGAGGAGGAGAGGAAAGATTGGCATTTTTATGACTTATTCACTGGCAAGGTGGAAGCTGTCTCTGCCACAGTGCTTGGGATCTATTCCACTTCTTTGGAAGGGGTGCATATGTGCTTTCGTAGCTTCTGGCTGTCACTTGACATCATTACTCTCCTCAGGAATTGATCTTCCTCATGTCACGAAGTGGGCATAACAAGGAAGAAGAGAACTGGGATTTATTTATTTATTTATCGTGACAGTAGCAACCAGACAATTGTATTACATTTTTAACAATTTTTTAACAAACAGACAAAACAGAGTTTGCAAGCTTGGTAGTTGATTAAATGTCCTTTGACCAGTATCTGGCCACTTGGAGTGCCTCTGGTGTTGCGCAAGAAGGTCCTCCATTGTGCATGTGGCAGGGCTCAGGTTGCATTGCAGCAGGTGGTCAGTGGTTTGCTCTTCTCCGCACTCGCATGTCGTGGATTCCACTTTGTAGCCCCATTTCTTGAGGTTGGCTCTGCATCTCGTGGTGTCAGAGCGCAGTCTGTTCAGCGCCTTCCAAGTCGCCCAGTCTTCTGTGTGCCCAGGGGGGAGTCTCTCATTTGGTATCAGCCATTGGTTGAGGTTCTGGGTTTGAGCCTGCCACTTTTGGACTCTTGCTTGCTGAGGTGTTCCAGGGAGTGTCTCTGTAGATCTTAGAAAACTATTTCTAAGAACATGGCCATATAGCCCGAAAAAACCTACAACAAGTTCATTATTATTTTTTATTATTACAGGGAAACTATTTAATGCACATTTCCATCTCCAAAGATTACTGTTCTTATGCCAGAAGGGACAGAGAGCTTAATCTATGCTGATGATCATGCCATCACCGCTCAAGCAGGGAGCTTTGAAATGGTTGAACAGAAGCTCTCTGAAGCTTTAGGTGCTCTTACTGCCTACTACAGGGAAAACCAGTTGATTCCTAATCCATTCAAAACACAGACATGTGCTTTCCATCTTAACAACAGTCAAGCATCTCGAGCTCTGAGGATGACCTGGGAAGAAATCCCACTGGAGCATTGCAGCAAATCAAACTACCTGGAAGTTACTCTGAACCGTGCTCTGACCTACAAGAAGCACTGCTTGGATATCAAGCAAAAAGTGGGGACTAGAAACAATATCATACGAAAGCTGACTAGCACAACCTGGGAATCACAACCAGACACACTGAAGACATCTGCCCGTTCGCTTTGCTACTCTGCTGCTGAGAATGCATGCCCAGTGTGGAACACATCTCACCACGCTAAAACAGTGGATGTGGCTCTTAATGAGACTTGCCGCATTATCTGTGCCCTACACCACTGGAGAAATTATATTGTTTAGTCAGTATTGCACCACCTGATATCTGCCAGAAAGTAGCAGCCTGTAATGAAAGGACCAAGGCAGTGACATCTCCGGCCCATCCTCTGTTGGAATATCAACCAGCAAGCCAACACCTTAAATCAAGAAACAGCTTCCTAAAATCTACAGAGATACTCGCAGGAACACCTCAGCAAGCAAGAGTCCAAAAGTGGCAGGTTCAAACCTCAATCAGTGACTGCTACTGGATGAGAAACTCCCACCTGGGTACACAGAAGTTTGGCGACTTGGAAGGCACTGAACAGACTATGCTCTGGGACCATGAGGGGAAGAGCCAATCTTAAGAAATGGGACCACAAAGTGGAGTCCATGACATGTGAGTGCAGAGAAGGGCAAACCACAGGCCACCTATTACAATGCAGTCTGAGCCCTGCATGCACAATGGAGGACCTCCTTGTAGCAACACCAGAGGTACTCCAAGTTGCAAGCTACTGGTCAGAGGATCATAGAATCATAGAATCAAAGAGTTGGAAGAGACCTCATGGGTCATCCAATCCAACCCCCTGCCAAGAAGCAGGAATATTGCATTCAAATCACCCCTGACAAATGGCCATCCAGCCTCTGTTTAAAAGCTTCCAAAGAAGGAGCCTCCACCGCACTCCGGAGCAGAGAGTTCCACTGCTGAACGGCTCTCACAGTCAGGAAGTTCTTCCTCATGTTCAGATGGAATCTCCTCTCTTGTAGTTTGAAGCCATTGTTCCGCGTCCTAGTCTCCAAGGAAGCAGAAAACAAGCTTGCTCCCTCCTCCCTGTGGCTTCCTCTCACATATTTATACATGGCTACCATATCTCCTCTCAGCCTTCTCTTCTTCAGGCTAAACATGCCCAGTTCCCTAAGCCGCTCCTCATAGGGCTTGTTCTCCAGACCCTTGATCATTTTAGTCGCCCTCCTCTGGACACATTCCAGCTTGTCAATATCTCTCTTGAATTGTGGTGCCCAATTTAATATAATGCCAAGTTTTTAAACTTTGTGTTTTTAAAATACATTACAACTATATCTATAGTTTACTTCTGATACGATAAATAAATACTGTTCAGATGGACACAGCCATGTGGATGGGAAGGAGATGGCTTGTCCTCTGTGTCAGCCAGAGCGCTCTGTGCAAGTGTTCCCATTCTTTGATTAATGGAGAAATATTTTCTTTCATGAAACAAGATTTGAAAGCCTTCCTTTAGGGCAAAACAGCGTGATTGCCAAAGATTTCTCCGTTTCCACTGTTCTCCAGGTTCATGACTTTTGTTCTGTAAAGATGTCCAAAAGAGACTGGAACGTGTGAAATATTCCTTGCCCCAGGCACTGCGCGAACGCATCCGAATGAACATCTGCTCCTATTTTTGCACCGTGCTGAGTTTCAACTTCATTTCTCCCGCTCACTCTTTCTGAAGATGGACACTCGTGCTGGATGGCCTCTTTCGCCCAAGAATGTTTATTAACTTGGAAGAGAACCTAAGGAATCGTTATGGCTGTCCCTTCCAACTCAAATTAAATCCCCACAGCTTGGGAAAGTCAGATATCTTGGAATATATTTTGAATGATCACTCCCAGAATTTCACAGCTTGATGTAACTATATCTTTAGATTTCACTTCCCAAGATTCCCTAGCCAGCTGAAACTTTGGTGAGCAAGTCTGGTACTAGCCCTGGCTTCTCTGTGCATGGATTTCCAAGTCAATTGTTGACTCCAATATGCTGATGATAATGTAAGGTAAAGGTTTTCTCCTGACATTAATTCCACTCTGGGGATTGGTGCTTATCTCAATTTCTAAGCTGAAAAGCTTATGTTGTCCATAGACACCTCCAAGGTCATCTGATCGGCATGACTGCATGGAGCGCTGTTAGCTTCCTGCCAGAGCAGTACTTATTCATCTACTCACGTTTGCATGTACTTGAACTGCCAGATTGGTAGAAGCTGGGGCTAATAGTAGGAGCTCACGCTGCTGCCCGGATTCAAACCTGTAACCTTTCAGTCAGCAAATTAAGCAGCTCAGCGGTTTAATCCACGTCAGCACCGGGGTAATGTAGTCTATGCTAAATCAGACATACAAGTAACTCTAAACATCCTTATAGAACCATATGAAAAGCTTGCCTGAACATTGAAAACATGCCTCACTGAACATGCCTCTTTCAGTAGGCACCAGCCAATCCCTCTACAATGCCAAAATACAGCATAATGTTCTGCTCTCCACAAAAATCAACATCGACACCTGTGATGAAGTGTAAATTTTTAACTATAGTTATGTATTATTATATTTGTATTTGTAATGGTAACTATGTAGTATTGCATAATATTGCATAATATTGGGGGATGGTAGCCAGCTTAACTCACTTTGAGTTGCTATGGAGATAGGGGTGGAGCCAACTGCCACTTGGCAGAGCAGCCATTTTAAAGCAGTCAGTCTGTGGTCGGTGAACTGCAGAGGTGACTGGTTCTGTCGTGTGTGGAGAACCAGTGAGGATTCTGTAGCCAAAGAACTACAGGGGAAAGCTGATTCTTTGGTATTAAGAATCAGGAAGATTTTGGCTTTGTGCCAATATAGTTTAGATAAGTCAAGTGACTTATTTATATTAAAAGTAACGGTTGTGGAAAAAGAGGGGAAGCCCTAAGAAGTATCTTTATTGTAACAGAACCATCATAAAGAAAGAATAAGCGTGTGCCTAAAACAATCTGTTAAAGAAAGAAACATCTTTTTAAAAGAACTAAGTTTGAGACTTGTTTGTTAGAAGAATTAGACCTCCTAAGAGTTATTTAAGAACTGTTTTGAATGTAACCTTTGAAGATCTGTACCTCTAAGAGAAAGGAAACTTTGAAACCATCAAGCTTCTGTACCTCAATAAGCTTGTTATAGTTTCTTTTTTAAATCAAGCCTATGTTACCATTCTTTTCCAAGTCAAGTCACGTTACATATTGAAGAAAGACCAAAGCAACGTTACAAGCTAGTGGTTGTGTCATCAATTTAATAAGCCCCCACAAAAAGGTGGCGCCTTTTACCAACTCTCTACATATTGGTAGCAGTTATATTTATACATCCTTATAATTTGGTGGCATCATTACAAATTAGTGGCCAAGCCTTTACAATTAGTAGCAGTAATATATGGGCTCCTTCACAACACCGAAATACAAAACCACCTGAGCTCTGCGAGTGCAGCATTTTCCCCAATGAAGCAGAGAGTGTTTGAGGACCAGGAAATTTGTAGGGACACCAAGGTGCTTGTTTATCAAGCAGTTGTCATCCCAACCCTGTTATACACCTGTGAGAGGTGGACAGTCTAAAAATGTCACTATCAACTTCTGGAATGATTCCATCAGTGTTGCCTCTGAAAAATCCTGCAAATCGCTTAGGAAGAAGACAGGTCGATATATTCTGGAAGAAGCAAAGAACCGCAGCATTGAAGTGATGATCCTTTACAATCAACTTTGCTAGATTAGCCATGTTGGTCGAATGCCCAGAGATCATCATGTTCCAAAACAGTCACTTTACTCTTTTAAAGATGGGCTTATAGCCAACTTTAACAACTATGGCATAGACAGCGAGAACTGGGAAGCCCTGGCCCTTGAGCATTCAAACCAGAGGTCAGCTGATACCAACAGTGCTGTGGAATTCGAAGAAACACGAATGGAGGGCAAAAGGGAGAAATGTGTCAAGAGGAAGGTGCATCATGGCAACACTTATTGGAATGGCCTTCCATCTGGAAAGCAATGTCCTCACTATGAAAGACTGCCTGTTACAGGGAAATCTTACTGCCTATTACAGGGAAAATCAGCTGATCCCTAATCCATCTAAAACACAGACATGTGTTTTTCACCTTAAGAACAGACAAGCATCCCGAGCTCTGAGGATTATTACCTGGGAAGGAATCCCACTGGAGCATTGCAGCGCACCCAAATACCTGGGAGTCACTCTCGACCATTCTCTGACCTACAAGAAGCACTGCCTGAACATCAAGCAAAAAGTGGGTGCTAGAAACAATAGCATACAAAAGCTGACTGGCACAACCTGGGGATCACAACCAGACACAGTGAAGACATCTACCCTTGCGCTATGCTACTCTGCTGCCGAGTATGCATGCCCAGTGTGGAACACATCTCACCACACTAAAACAGTAGATGCGGCTCTTAATGAGACATGCCGCATCATCACGGGGTGCCTTTGCCCTACACCACTGGAGAAATTACACTGTTTAGCCGGTGTTGCACCACCTGACATCCGCCGGGAAGTAGCAGCCAATAGTGAAAGGACCAAGGCAGAGACATCTCCAGCTCATCCCCTGTTTGGGTATCAGCCAGACTTAAATCGAGAAATAGTTTTCTAAGATCTACAGAGACACTCGCTGGAACACCTCAGCAAGCGAGAGTCCAAAAGTGGCAGGCTAGAACCCAGCACCTCAATCCGTGGGTGATACCAGATGAGGGACTCCCTCCTGGGCACACAGAAGACTGGGCGACTTGGAAGGTGCTGAACGGACTGCATTCTGGCACCACGAGATGCAGAGCCAACCTTAAGAAATGGGGCCACAAAGTGGAATCCATGACATGCGAGTGTGGAGAAGAGCAAACCACTGTCCACCTGCTGTAATGCAACATGAGCCCAGCCACATGCACAATGGAGGGCCTTCTTGTGGCAACACCAGAGGCACTCCAAGTGGCCAGATACTGGTCAAAGGACATTTAATCAACTACCAAGCTTGCAAACTTTGTGTTTTTTTATCTGTTTGTTTGTTTTGTTCTGTTAGAAATGTAATACAATGGTCTGGTTGCCCCTGACACGATAAATAAATAAACTGTGAAAGAACATGCAGATCAAGAATAGGTATCTACAGTCACCTACGGACACATTGCCAAGATCCTGCATTTGGAAGGCCATCATATTCAGGGTTCTGATGATTGCTGATGCTGATAATATCGCCAACCGAAGCATTTCATAGGGTCTCCTTAGGCAATGAATAGCCATTGTTAATAAACATTGTTTATTGTGAGTTACAATAAACATCTTCAGACCCTATCTTTCCTAATTTGTAATCTGGGGGAATACATGAGAATATGTCTGCTGTCCAGCTCATACTGAATTGCAAAAGCAAATGAAGTGTCAAAATAATAAATAAAGGATTTAGCAAGATGGATGTCATATATAGTCTTGCTTTTGCACCATTAAATAAACACATTCATATATGAGCTAGGTACATAGTTAGTGGGATGTTGTTGTTTATTCGTTCAGTCGTCTCCGACTTTTCGTGACCTCATGGACTAGCCCACGCCAGAGTTCCCTGTCGGCCGTCACCACCCCCAGCTCCTACAAGGTCAGTCCAGTCACTTCAAGGATGCCATCCATCCATCTTGCCCTTGGTCAGCCCCTCTTCCTTTTACCTTCCACTTTCCCCAGCATAATAGTCTTCTCTAGGCTTTGCTGTCTCCTCATGATGTGGCCAAAGTACTTCAACTTTGTCTCTAGTCTCCTTCCCTCCAATGAGCAGCCGGGCTTTATTTCCTGGAGGATGGACTGGTTGGATCTTCTCGCAGTCCAAGGCACTCTCAGCACTTTCCTCCAACATAAAATTCAGCTTCCAACATGTATCTTTTCATAGTATAATTCTCACTAGGTTGTTGTGATTTTTCTGGGCTGTATGGCCATGTTCCAGAAGCATTGTCTCCTGACGTTTCGCCTGCATCTATGGCAGGTATGCTCAGAGGCTGTGAGGTCTGTTGGAAACTAGGAAAAGGGGGTTAATATATTTGTTTATCCCCTGCCTTTCTCTACCCCAAGGGGGACTCAAGGCAGCTTAAAAATGGCAATATTCAATCTATATAAATACCAATGTAATGTTCGTTTGTGGGATTAACATAACTCAAAAACCACTGGACGAATTGACACCAAATTTGGACACAAGATACCTAACAACCCAATGTACGTCCTTCACTAAAAAAATGGATTTTGTCAATTGGGAGTTGTAGTTCTAACTGATCCTATGAACCAGTTAGGATGTTAAGATCATCTGGGGAGGCCCTGCTCTCGGTCCGGCCGGCCTCACAAGCATGCCTGGCAGGGACGAGAGACAGGGCCTTCTCAGTAGTGGCCCCTCATCTGTGGAACGCCCTTCCTACAGACATCAGATCGGCTCCCTCCTATCTGGCATTCCAGAAGAGAGTGAAGACCTGGCTCTTCGAACAGGCTTTCAACTAAGCAGTGCAATTGATTGACTATTGGAATATGGATTAATGGACAATGAGAGTGGATGCTGATTCTATTGATGAGACGTGATGGATTGTTATTTTGATGTATTGTATTGATGTTTTGATGTTAATTAATTGATATTGCTGTTTTAATTGATCTGTTTTGTACTGTTGAATTGGTTGTTAACCGCTCTGAGTCGCCTGAGGGCTGAGACGAGCAGTATACAAGTGAAGTAAATAATAAATAAATAAATAAATAAATAAATAATAAATAGTTGCTGGGATTTATAGTTCACTTACAATCAAAGAGCATTCTGAACCCCACCAACGATGGAATTGGACGGAACTTGGCACACAGTTCTCCCATGACCCACAGAAAGTACTGGAAGGATTTGGTGGGCATTGGCCTTGAGTTTTGCAGTTGTAGTTTACCTACATCCAGAGAGCACAGTGCACTCGGTGATGGATATGGACCAAACTTGGCACAAATATTCAATATGCCCAAATATGAACACTGGTGGAGTTTGGGGAAAATAGACCTTGACATTTGGGAATTGCAGTTGCTGGGATTTATAGTTCACCTACAATCACAGAGCATTCTGAACCCCACCAGCGATAGAATTGGGCCAAACCTCCCACACAGAATCCCCATGTGGGCCACAGCAATGTGTGGCAGGGGACGGCTAGTCTATATAAATAAAAATGTAATGTTCATTTGTGGGATTAACATAAACTCAAAAACCACAGGACGAATTGACACCAAATTCGGACACAAGACACATATCAGGCCAATGAGTGACCATCACTCATAAAAACATTGAAAAACGTAGCGGAAAAAACTTAAAAAGCAAAAATATGTTACAACGCATGCACAAAAACGACTCCCCCAACAAACAAAACACAAAATAGCATATCCACACTCTCTTCCGGACTACAGCTCCCAGCATCCCCTAGACCAGGCCCTTTAGGAGAGGAGGATGATCCAAATGCATTGTTTCCAAGATGCAAGCTTTCTTCTCCTTGGATTTATTTGTGAGCATCCCAATCCCTGCATATTCCCAATTTCCTATTCCTGGACTGCAACTCCCAGCAATCCTCCAGATAGATAGATTAGAGAGAGAGAGAGAGAGAGAGAGAGAGAGAGAGAGAGAGAGGATAGATAGATAGATGGGTGGATGGATGGATGGATGGATGGATAGGTAGATAGGTAGATAGGTAGATCAGGAGGACTGCTGGGAGTTGCAGTCCAAGAATATGTAGAGAAGGAAGAAAGGGGAGAAAGAGGAAGGGAAAGAAAAGAGGCAGAAAGGAAGGAAAGAGGGAAAGAAGGAAGGAAGGAGAGATAGAAAGAAAGAAAAAAGGAAGGAAGGAGGGAAAGAAAGGAGAGAAAGAGGGAGGGAAGGCTGGCCACAGCAATGCGTGGCGGGTACAGCTGGTGCCTTATATATCTATAGAATGTCCAGGGTGGAAGAAAGAACTCTTGTCTGTTTGAGGTAGACATGAATGTTTCAATTGGCCATCTTGATTAGCATTTAATGGCCTAGCAGTTTCAAAGTCTTGCTTCGTACTGCCTGGGGGAATCCTTTGTTGGGAGGTGATTAGCTGGCCCTGATTGTCTGTTCTCTGGAATTTCCCTGTTTTTGAGTGTTGTTCTTTATTTACTGTTATGATTTTAGAGTTGTTTTTAAATACTAGTAGCCAGATTTTGCTCATTTTCATGGTTTCCTCCTTTCTATTGAAATTGTCTACATGTTTGTGGATTTCGATAATTCTCACTTATCTTCCTAAGAGTTATGGAGGAAGGCCGATATTATATGTGCTCTGTTTGTAAGATAAGATCTTGTTCTGATCTATGTATTGAGTTAATAGTCATGCGGTGCAGAGCACTCGTGGCAGCTTGGCCAGCATTAGTAATGGTCAGAATTAGGAGTGTGGTCTTCAGGATTGGAGGCTTTATGTCCCTGTTGTGATGAGAGTTCCCTTTGCAGAGATCACTTTTTCTCTACTAAAAGAGCAATGTCAAGTCAGCCCTCCATATCTATAGATTCTGCACTAGCCACAATTTGAAAACATGTGTCTAGAGGAGGGCGACTAAAATGATCAACGGTCTGGAGAACAAGCCCTATGAGGAGCAGCTTAAAGAGCTTATCATAGAATCATAGAATCAAAGAGTTGGAAGAGACCTCATGGGCCATCCAGTCCAACCCCCTGCCAAGAAGCAGGAATATTGCATTCAAATCACCCCCGACAGATGGCCATCCAGCTTCTGTTTAAAAGCTTCCAATAATTAAATATTTTGCAGAGACAACGGACAGGATTTCTTGTCTCCAAATACGGCATACAAATCCACTTTTCAGCCTGGCAATTCTAGTACAGGAGCTGACCAGACTAGCAATGGGTTGGTTCCTCTGCATTGGCACTGGAACAGTATTTTCCCACAGTATTTAAAGGCATCGGATTTCTTGAGAGAATACACTTGGCACAGATGCCTTTCATCTTCACTCTTTTGCCACTGCTACCTATTTCTTGGCGCCTGCCACCTAAAGCAGCTCCTTCACTCAGTGTAATGCAAGAGCAGGCAACTATGGAAGGTTTATTTTTATTTGTTGTGTCAGGGCAACCAGTCAATTGTATTACATTTCTAACAGAACAAAAAAACAAACAGACAAAACACAAAATTTGCAAGTTTGGTAGCTGATTAAATGTCCTTTGACCAGTAGCTGGCCACTTGGAGTGCCTCTGGAGTTACCGCAAGAAGGTCCTCCCTTGTGCATGTGGCAGGGCTCAGTTGCATTGCAGCAGGTGGTCAGTGGTTTGCTCTTCTCCTCACTCGCATGTCATGGATTCCACTTTGTGGCCCCATTTCTTGAGATTGGCTCTGCATCTCGTGGTGCCAGAGCGCAGTCTGTTCAGCGCCTTTCAAGTCGCCCAGTCCTCTGTGTGCCCAGGGGGGAGTCTCTCATTTGGTATCAGCCATTGATTGAGGTTCTGGGCTTGAGCCTGCCACTTTTGGACTCTCGCTTGCTGAGGTGTTCCAGCGAGTGTCTCTGTAGATCTTAGGAAACTATTTCTAGATTTAAGTCGTTGACGTGCTGGCTGATACCCAAACAAGGGATAAGCTGGAGATGTCTCTGCCTAGGTCCTTTCACTATTGGCTGCTACTTCCCAGCGGATGTCAGGTGGTGCAATACCGGCTAAGCAGTGTAATTTCTCCAGTGATGTAGGGCGCAGGCACCCTGTGATAATGCGGCATGTCTCATGAAGAGCCACATCTACTGTTTTAGCGTGGTGAGATGTGTTCCACACTGGGCATGCGTACTCAGCAGCAGAGTAGTATAGCGCAAGGGCAGATGTCTTCACTGTGTCTGGTTGTGATCCCCAGGTTGTGTCAGTCAGCTTTCGTATGATATTGTTTCTAGCACCCACTTTTTGCTTGATGTTCAGGCAATGCTTCTTGTAGGTCTGAGCATGGTCCAGAGTGACTCCCAGGTATTTGGGTGCACTGCAATGCTCCAGTGGGATTCCTTCCCAGGTGATCCTCAAATCTCGGGATGCTTGTCTGTTCTTGAGATGAAAAGCACATGTCTGTGTTTTGGATGGGTTGGGGATCAGCTGGTTTTCCCTGTGATAGGCAGTAAGAGCACCTAGAGCTTCGGAGAGCTTCTGTTCTACCATCTCAAAGCTCCCTGCTTGAGCGGCAATGGCACGATCATCAGCATAAATGAAACTCTCTGTCCCTTCTGGCAGCGGCTGGTCATTTGACTATGGAAGGTTAAGGGGGCACATAAGCCTTCCCAAAGACATTGGTGGAGGGCAACTCTGCACCTCTGCAGTTCCCCCTAGAAATAAAAGAGCTTTTTTGTGGCGTAATGTAACATAAAGCACATGTAGTTTATGTTTGATCAGCCCACACACTGCCTTGCCAGAGAAAGAAAATATTCCATGCAGGTGAACAGTAGTTCACTCTTGGTAGTTCAGAACAACATACGTACAATGTGATCAGGTAGATCAACTCACATAATATTCTTTTATGAGAGAGTTAAAATAGTCTTTCTTTGACCATTTGGATAAACTCCGTCAGCAGCTCATGAAGCAAGAGTACACTCCAAACTCTATGTCTATCTCCTTCTCTCTCTTCACACACACACACACGCACACGCACACACACTGATT
This sequence comes from Anolis sagrei, assembly GCF_037176765.1. NCBI lineage: Eukaryota > Metazoa > Chordata > Lepidosauria > Squamata > Anolidae > Anolis > Anolis sagrei. Next base: position 10,867,527 of record NC_090027.1, on the reverse strand, counting down.
CCTTGCATGCTGGGCATGTTTAGCCTGAAGAAGAGAAGGCTGAGAGGAGATATGATAGCCATGTATAAATATGTGAGAGGAAGCCACAGGGAGGAGGGAGCAAGCTTGTTTTCTGCTTCCTTGGAGACTAGGACGCGGAATAATGGCTTCAAACTACAAGAGAGGAGATTCCATCTGAACACGAGAAAGAACTTCCTGACTGTGAGAGCCGTTCAGCAGTGGAACTCTCTGCCCCGGAGTGTGGTGGAGGCTCCTTCTTTGGAAGCTTTGAAACAGAGGCTGGATGGCCATCTGTCAGGGGTGATTTGAATGCAACATTCCTGCTTCTTGGCAGAATGGGGTTGGACTGGATGGCCCATGAGGTTTCTTCCAACTCTTTGATTCTTTGATTCTATGATTCTTCATCTCTCTCTTTCTGCACATGCATAGCTCAAGCCTGAACAAAAATGTAACAGTAACCAAAAGTGCCAGGCTCAGCCACCTCTCCGGGTATTGCCTGACCAATCAGCTTCATGCATCTTATTTTACACACACACACACACACACACACACACACACACTGATTCCTTGCATGCTCCAACAAATTTCACCATCTTTTGTGGGTTTTCCTGTGCACTTTCCATTTCATGGAGCCCCTCCAGGACATAAGCTGAGCTGTGGCACTTCCCAAATGGGATAGAAATCCCCTATGAGGTAGTAAATGTAATGGCAGGACTGTAGAATTAGTAGGGTTTGCCACCACTTGAAATGCCACGGCTCAGTGCTATGGAATCCTAGGAGTTTAAGTTTGGTGAGGCACCAGCACTCTTTGGAGGAAAACACTAAAGACCTTGTAAAACTGTAATTCCCACAAATCCGTAATTCTACAGTGTATATGCACCTCAAATCGTCACTAAAGGCCAAGAGAACCAGGATCTTCTGGGGATACTTGACTATTCATTCCTTTAGGTCATGACCATCCAGTCACTTTGGCTTTGAGAGGGGAGAGAAAAATACCTTCCGACTGTCCTCATTTGGCAAGGATTGTCTTGATGAATCCTCTGTTGCCCCGCTTTTTCAACTGCATACAAAGCAGTTTGACTTGAATTTGGCAAACACAGCACAATCTCCTCCTTTGCACAGTGTGGGAGGTGAGTGAAGGGGCGAGGGATAAAGGGGGCATTGTTCCCCAAAGGAGAACTTTCCCCCAAAGGAAATTTCCCTGTGCTCCCCAAATTCCTGGGATTGTGTGGTCCCGTTATATACAATAGTGTAGTAAAAAGGCATCCCTTATATAAAACTAGCTGTGCCCTGCCACGCGTTGCTGTGGCCTATAGTAAAACTTATCAAAGTTGAGGTAGATATCTGGACTATTATGAAAGAGAGGTCCCTACCTATTCCTTCCCCCTTTTCCTCCCCCTTTCTCTCCTTTCTTCCTTCTCTCCCTCTTTCTTTCTTTCCTTCTTTCACTACTTGGTTTCATCCTTCTCTCTTTCCTTCATTCCCTCCCCCTTCCTTCCTTTGCCTTTCTTCCCTCCCTGTTTGCTTCCTTCTTTCACTTTTTATTTCCTTTTATTTCACCACCATCATAACAATAACAATAATGCAATGCATTGCCTCCGGGACCTGACACCTCTCCCATTCCCCCTAAAAGGGTCTCAGAGGAACAATAGCATAATAATAATAATAATAATAATAATAATAATAATAATAATAATAGAAATAACAACCTTTACCCGCCACGTGTTGCTGTGGCCAATCTTCCCTCTTTCTCTCCTTCTTTCCCTCCCTCCCTCCGTCCTTCCTTCCTTCCTTCCTTCCTCCCTTCCCATCTTTCCTTCTCCTCTTCTTTCTCTATCTCTTTCCTTCCTTCCCCCTTTTTCTTTCTCTTCTGCTGTCTCTCTTTCCTTTCCTTCCATCTTTCCTTTTCTTTCATTTTCTTCTTTCTCTAACTTTCCTTCCCGCTTTTTCTTTACCTCCCTTTCTCTTCCTTCCTTCTTTCCTTCCTTCCTGTCTTTCCTAGATTTTGACAGGGTGGGAAGGGGTGGGGTGGGGTTTGGAGGTGGCGTGAAGTAAAAGGACGTAAGATTGGGGCAGGGGAGTGATGGAGCGTGGGGTTGCGTGTGAGTGTGCGGCAGCGGGGGGAGTGGGGTTGCGTGTGTGTGTGTGGCGGCGGGGGGAGTGGGGTTGCGTGTGTGTATGCGGCGGCGGGGGGAGTGATGGAGCGTGGGGTTGCGTGTGTGTGTGCGGCAGGGGGTGTGTGTGTGTGGGAAGCGGCGCGGCGGGGCTTGGAGTGGGCATGGTTTCCGCAGAGGGAACGTTGGCCGGAAGGCCATGTGGGCGCGCCAGGGAACTTGCGGCTGGGCGCCAATGCGCATGCTCAGTTGTTTTGCTGTTTTGTGAGTGTGTTGTTGCGTTGTTTTTCATTTTGAGTAGATATGTTTGTACCTTGTGGGTTGTGTTATGAGCACAGGGATTTTGGTTAAGTTTCGTTGGGGGATTTTTGAGTTTTGTTGTTTTGCTGTTTTGTGAGTGTGTTGTTGTGTTGTTTTTCATTTTGAGTAGATATGTTTGTACCTTGTGGGTTGTGTTATGGGCACGGGGATTTTGGTTAAGTTTCGTTGGGGAATTTTTGAGTTTTGTTGTTTTGCCGTTTTGTGAGTGTGTTGTTGTGTTGTTTTTCATTTTGAGTAGATATGTTTGTACTTTGTGGGTTGTGTTATGGGCACGGGGATTTTAGTTAAGTTTCGTTGGGGGATTTTTGAGTTTTGTTGTTTTGCAGTTTTGTGAGTGTGTTGTTGTGTTGTTTTTCATTTTGAGTAGATATGTTTGTACTTTGTGGGTTGTGTTATGGGCACGGGGATTTTAGTTAAGTTTCGTTGGGGGATTTTTGAGTTTTGTTGTTTTGCAGTTTTGTGAGTGTGTTGTTGTGTTGTTTTTCATTTTGAGTAGGTATGTTTGTACCTTGTGGGTTGTGTTATGGGCACGGGGATTTTGGTTAAGTTTCGTTGGGGTTTTTTTTAGTTTTGTTGTTTTGCCGTTTTGTGAGTGTGTTGTTGTGTTGTTTTTCATTTTGAGTAGATATGTTTGTACCTTGTGGGTTGTGTTATGGGCATGGGAATTTTGGTTAAGTTTCGTTGGGGGTTTTTTGAGTTTTGTTTCCTCGTTGGATGCCCCTAACAAATTTATATATATAGATGGCAAAATCAATGTTTGCTTTGGGCTTTAAAATCATAGAATCATTGAATCATTGAGTTGGAAGAGACCTCGTTGGCCATCCAGTCCAATCTCATTCTGCCAGAAGCAGGAAAATTGCATTCAAAGCACCCCCGACAGATGGCCATCAAGCCTCTGTTTTAAAGCTTCCAAAGAAGGAGCCTTTGCCACACTCCGGGGCAGAGAGTTCCACTGCTGAACGGCTCTCACAGTCAGGAAGTTCTTCCTCGTGTTCAGATGGAATCTCCTCTCTTGTAGTTTGAAGCCATTGTTCCACGTCCTAGTCTCCAAGGAAGCAGAAAACAAGCTTGCTCCCTCCTCCCTGTGGCTTCCTCTCACATATTTATACATGGCTATCATGTCTCCTCTCATCCTTCTCTTCTTCATGCTAAACATGCCCAGCTCCTTAAGCCGCTCCTCATAGGGCTTGTTCTCCAGACCCTTGATCATTTTAGTCGCCCTCCTCTGGACACATTCCAGCTTGTCAATATCTCTTTTGAATTGTGGTGCCCAGAATTGGACACAATATTCCAGGTGTGGTCTAAGCGGAATAGAGCATGGGGAGCATTACTTCCCTAGATCTAGACACTATGCCTATGGATTGTGCACCAGCCACAATTTGAAAACATGTGTCCAGAGGAGGGCGACTAAAATGATACGTGACTCAAGGTGGTTAACAGGGCAAAATGCAATGCTTACAATAAGTACAATTAGAAGCATAACATATAATAAAATTAAACAAATCAAAATATAAATTCACAGTTAAAAACATCTGGACTCATTTTCTAGTCATTCCATTTTTCTATATCAGTTACTTTGCATTTAATACTACTACTACTACTACTACTACTAATAATAATAATAAAACTTTATTTATACCCTGCCTCCATCCCCCCAAGGGACTCGGAGCGGCTTACATGAGGCCAAGCCCAACAACACATTAATAAACAAGAAAGCAATAAACAAAAAATAGCAACAATACAATTAAATAAATCGCATATAAACATTAACATGCAAGGATTTGCAAACACTTGTTCAAAAAGCCACATCTTGACTTTTTTTTCCAGAACGTTAAAAGGGAGGGGACCAATCTAATATCTATAGGGAGGGAGTTCCACAGCTGAGGGGCCACCACTGAGAAGGCCCTGTCTCTCCACCAAACGTACTTGTGACGAAGGCGGTAATGAGAGCAGGGCCTCCCAGGTGATCATAAAGTCCTAAATGGTTCATGAGAGGAGATGCATTCGGACATGTACGTTGGGCCAGAACCGTTTAGGGCTTTATAGGCTAAAGCCAGCACTTTGAATTGTGCCCGGTAGCAAACTGGCAGACAGTGGAGCTAGTGCAACAGAGGAACTGTACGCTCCCTGAGAGCTTCTCCTGTTAGCAATCTGGCTGCCGTTCATTGGACCATTTGAAGCTTCCAGACAGTCTTCAAAGGCAACCCCACGTAGAGCACATTGCAATAGTCTATACAGGATGTAATACCATCGACTTCTCCACAAATTCCAATTCGTTGAAAACCATTTATCTGATGTATCCCTGTTGTTCTCTCATTTAAAAAAGGAACAAAGTAAGAAAAAAAACCCACCCATTTCCAAATACAACAGTGGTTCTCAACCTGGGGATTGGGACCCCTGCGGGGGTCACCAGGGAGTGTCAGAAGGGTCGCCAAAGACCATCAGAAAACATAGCATTTTCTGTTGGTCATGGAGGTTCTGTTTGGAAATTTTGGTCCAATTTAATTGTTGGTGGGGTTCAGAATGCTCTTTGAGTATAGGTGAACTATAAATCCCAGCAACTACAACTCACAAATGTCAAGGTCTATTTTCCCCAAACTCCACCGGTGTTCCCATTTGGGCATATTGAGTATTCATGTCAAGTTTGGTCCAGATCCATCATTGTTTGAGTCCACAGTGCTTTCTGGATGTAGGTGAACTACAACTCCAAACTCAAGGTCATTGCCCACCAAACCCTTCCCGTGTTTTCTGTTGGCCATGGTAGTTTTGTGTGCCAAGTTTGGTTCAATTCCGTCATTGCTGGAGTTCAGAATGCTCTTTGATTGTAGGTGAACTCTAAATCCCAGCAACTACAACTACCAAATATCAAGGTCTATTTTTCCCAAACTCCACCCGTGTTCACATTTGGGCATATTGAGTATTCATACCAAGTTTGGTCCAGATACATCATTGTTTGAGTCCACAGTGCTCTCTGGATGTAGGTGAACTATAACTCCCAAACTCAAGGTCGTAGGAGTTCACCCCCTTGTCTCTCTATGAGTTCTCACCCACAAATAATTCTGCTCCTTTATCTCACCCTGAGTTTTTTAAAACCATTTTATGTACATGCGGCCAGCTCATTGTCATTATGTTTGTTTACTGCTTTTTTCCTTTTTCTTTTTTTTGTATTTTGTTTATTGTAGTCATATGTTCTGTGTTTTCTGCGATGTTGTTGTAACTTGTATCTTATTTTATTGTAATTTGTTGTTTTGGCTTGGCCTCATGTAAGCCGCCCCGAGTCTCCGTTGGGGAGATGTTGGCGAGGTATAAATAAACTTTATTATTATTATTATTATTATTATTATTATTATTATTATTGCCACCAAAACCCTTCCAGCATTCTCTGTCATTGTGGGAGTTCTGTATGCCAAGTTTGGTTCAATTCCATTGTCTGTGGTGTTCAGAATGCTCTTTGATTGTAGGTTACCAATAAATCCCAGCAACTACAACTCCCAAATGACAAAATCAATCCCCACCCAACCCCACCAGTATTCAAATTTGGGCATATCGGGTATTTGTGCCAAATTTGCTCCAGTGAATGAAAATACATCCTGCAGATCATTATTTACATGGCGATTCATGTTAGGGTTATGATTGGGGGTCACCACAACATGAGGAACTGTATTAAGGGGTCGCGGCATTAGGAAGGTTGAGAACCACTGGTTTAGAGCTTTATAGGCTAAAGCCAGCACTTTGAATTGTGCCCGGTAGCAAACTGGCAGACAGTGGAGTTGGTGCAACAGCGGAGTTGTATGCTCCCTGAGAGCTTCTCCTGTTAGCAAACTGGTTGCCATTCGTTGGACCATTTGAAGCTTCCGGACAGTCTTCAAAGCCAACCCCACATAGAGCGCATTGCAGTAGTCTATACGGGATGTAATACCATCGACTTCTCCACAAATTCCAATTCGTTGAAAACCATTTATCTGATGTATCCCTGTTGTTCTCTCATTTAAAAAAGGAACAAAGTAAGAAAAAAATCCACCCATTTCCAAATACAACAGTGGTTCTCAACCTGGGGGTTGCCAGGGAGTGTCAGAGGTGTCACCAAAGACCATCAGAAAACATAGTATTTTCTGTTGGTCATGGGGGTTCTGTGTGGAAATTTTGGTCCAATTTAATTGTTGGTGGGGTTCAGAATGCTCTTTGAGTATAGGAGAACTATAAATCCCAGCAACTACAACTCACAAATGTCAAGGTCTATTTTCCCCAAACTCCACCGGTGTTCCCATTTGGGCATATTGAGTATTCATGTCAAGTTTGGTCCAGATCCATCATTGTTTGAGTCCACAGTGATCTCTGGATGTAGGTGAACTACAACTCCAAACTTAAGGTCAATGGCCACCAATCCCTGCCAGTATTTTCCGTTGGCCATGATAGTTTTGTGTGCCAAGTTTGGTCCAATTCCGTCATTGCTGGAGTTCAGAATGCTCTTTGATTGTAGGTGAACTCTAAATCCCAGCAACTACAACTCCCAAATGACAAAATCAATCAAAATCACTATTCAAATTTGGGCATATCAGGTATTTGTTCCAAATTTGGTCCAGTGAATTGAAATACATCCTGCTTATCAGATAATTGCATTACAATTAATAACAGGAGCAAAATTACAGTTATGAAGTAGCAAAATAATGTTATGGTTGGGGGTCACCACAACATGGGGAAATGTATTAAAGGGTCACGGCATTAGGAAGGTTGAGAAACACTGAAATACAACTATTGTAATCCAGCTCAACGTTCTTTTATATCACTGAATGGAATGCGAGCCAAGGAATGCTGGGAGTGGTAGTACAAAAAGTAACTTTTCTATAGTGTGGAACCAATTTATTTGCAAGTCCAACAGGGGATTCCTCACAAGTAAGCACACTTAGTATGGCTGCTTCATTCCATTTAAGGATCTTGGATCTCTCTGTTTACAAATATTCATAAACAGGGAATGCTACACATATTTTCCCATACTGAATGCGAATAGAATCAGCGGGCCAAAAAAGCAGGACTTCCTTGGGCATCAAAGAGAAAAGGAGGGAAAAGGAACAATGTGGGAAACGAAAGGAAATCGGGGTGAGGAACAGATTGTTGCTATTCCATATGGGATGCGAGGATTGTGCAAAGACATGTGACTCAGTCCAGGATAAAATACACGTGTGATATGTAAGCAAATTGATGTGATGCACAAGGAACATTTCCTGCTCCTTTTCTTTAAAGTTCAGAAGCAGAATTTGAGCTTTTGGAATAATAAAGAATTGTTCCTTCCTTCCTTCCCTCCTTCTTTCCATTGATTAGCTCAAAATTAACTGGGTTGTTGTAGGTTTTTTCGGGCTGTATGGCCATGGTCTAGAGGCATTGTCTCCTGACGTTTCGCCTGCATCTATGGCAAGCATACCTTTGAGGATGCTTGCCATAGATGCAGGCGAAACATCAGGAGAGAATGCCTCTAGACTATGGCCATACAGCCCGAAAAAACCTACAACAACCCAGTGATTCCAGCCATGAAAGCCTTCAACAATACATCAAAATGCTCTATTGGTTAGACCACACCTGGAATATTGTGTCCTATTCTGGGCACCACAATTGAAGAGAGATATTGACAAGCTGGAATGTGTCCAGATGAGGGCAACTCAAATGATCAAGGGTCTGGAGAACAAGCCCTATGAGGAGTGGCTTAAAGAGCTGGGCATGTTTAGCCTGAAGAAGAGAAGGCTGAGAGGAGATATGATATATGTGAGATGTATATATGTGAGAGGAAGTCATAGGGAGGAGGGAGCAAACTTGTTTACTCCTTCCCTGGAGACTAGGACGCAGAACTACAAGAGAGGAGATTCCACCTGATAATTAAGAAATTCCTGACTGTGAGAGTTGTTCAGCAGTGGAACCCTCTGCCCCAGAGTGTGCTGGAGGCTCCTTCTTTGAAGGTTTTTAAGCAGAGGCTGGATGGCCATCTGTTGGGGGTGCTTTGAATGCAATTTTCCTGCTTCTTGGCAGAATGGGGTTGGACTGGATGGCCCAGGAGGTCTCTTCCAACTCTGATTCTCTGATTGTCATTCTTAATAGAAGTTACAAATAAAACTTCTTTTTGGGTTGTTGTAGGTTTTTTCGGGCTATATGGTTATGGTCTAGAGGCATTCTCTCCTGACGTTTCGCTTGCATCTATGGCAAGCATCCTCAGAGGTAGTGAGGTCTGTTGGAACTAGGAAAAGGGGGTTATATATCTGTGGAATGACCAGGGTGACATTTCTTAGTTCCAACAGACCTCACTATCTCTGAGGATGCTTGCCATAGATGCAGGCGAAACGTCAGGAGAGAATGCCTCTAGACCATGGCCATACAGCCCGAAAAAACCTACAACAACCCAGTGATTCCAGCCATGAAAGCCTTCGACAATACATCAAAATTAACTTTTTCACAATCCAAGAATCACCCCAAAAGAGAGAGGAAAAAATCCCTTTTATCAGACTATTTTTATGTTCTGTGTTGTCCTTAGCTTTGAATGTGTCTGTGGAGAGTAAACAGTGCCACTCATCCAATATAACCGGCTCATTAACAGTACCGCCTTATCTAATTGTCTGAGCACGAGTAACCCATTTCCTGTTTTCTCTTTGGAAAGAACATACCACCCCCTTGTTGTGCTAGTTCCACTGGCTGCCGGTCTACTTCCAAGCTCAATTCAAAGTTCTGGTTTTGACCTATAAAGCCCTATCCAGTTCTGGCCCAGCTTATTTGTCCGAACGCATCTCCCTCTATGTTCCACCTCGCAATTTAAGATCAACCGGGGAGGCCCTGCTCTCGCTCCCGTCAACGTCGCAGGGATAAGAGACAGGGCCTTCTTTTCTGTGGCCCCCTGCCTGTGGAACTCACTTCCCTCCTGTCATTTAGGGAAAAAATTAAGTCATGGTTCTGGGACCAGGCTTTTGGACAACAGGCATGAATAGCACTTTGGGATCATGTTGTTGTTGTTGTTTATTCGTTCAGTCGTCTCCGACTCTTCGTGACCTCATGGACCAGCCCACGCCAGAGCTCCCTGTCGGCCGTTACCACCCCCAGCTCCCTCAAGGTCAGTCCAGTCACTTCAAGAATGCCATCCATCCATCTTGTCCTTGGTCGGCCCCTCTTCCTTTTGCCTTCCACTTTCCCAAGCATAATTGTCTTCTCTAGGCTCTCCTGTCTCCTCATGATGTGGCCAAAGTACTTCAACTTTGTCTCACCTTCACTATTTTATCAAGACTGGACATTGCTCTCCTCCCAAGAAGTAAGCGTCTTCTGATTTCCTGGCCACAGTCTGCATCTGCAGTAATCTTTGCACCTAGAAATACAAAGTCTGTCACGGCCTCCACGGTTTCTCCCTCTATTTTCCAGTTGTCAATCATTCTTGTTGCCATAATCTTGGTTTTTTTGATGTTTAGCTGCAACCCGGCTTTTGCGCTTTCTTCTTTCGCCTTGATTAGAAGGCTCCTCAGCTCCTCCTCGATTTCGGCCATCAGAGTGGTGTCATCTGCATATCTGAGGTTGTTAATGTTTCTTCCAGCAATTTTCACCCCAGCTTTGCATTCATCCAGCCCCGCACATAGAATCATAGAATCAAAGAGTTGGAAGAGACCTCATGGGCCATCCAGTCCAACCCCCTGCCAAGAAGCAGGAATATTGCATTCAAATCACCCCTGACAGATGGCCATCCAGCCTCTGCTTAAAAGCTTCAAATGAAGGAGCCTCCACCACACTCCAGGGCAGAGAGTTCCACTGCTGAATGGCTCTCACAGTCAGGAAGTTCTTCCTCATGTTCAGATGGAATCTCCTCTCTTGTAGTTTGAAGCCATTGTTTCATGTTCTAGTCTCCAGGGAAGCAGTAAACAAGCTTGCTCCCTCCTCCCTGTGGCTTCCTCTCACATATTTATACATGGCTATCATGTCTCCTCTCATCCTTCTCTTCTTCAGGCTAAACATGCCCAGCTCCTTAAGCCGCTCCTCATAGGGCTTGTTCTCCAGACCCTTGATCATTTTAGTCGGCCTCCTCTGGACACATTCCAGCTCCCTGTGGCTTCCTCTCACGTATTTATACATGGTGGTATGCTCCCTGTATGTCCCTGTATGAATTTCCCAGATTCTTCTGGGAAACAATCTAGGACATTACCCACAGTAAAAAAAAAAAAATCCATGTCTCATGAAAGCAATGAAATCCTTAGACAACACATTGAACATCTCTACAGGAAGAAACTGTTCCAAGACACACAGAGATTGGAAAGCATATCTAATGTGACATTCCACAGTCATATAAATCCCACTTACCTTGCTTCCAACATACCTCACAATATCTGAGGATGCCTGCCATAGATGCAGGCAAAAGGCCAGGAGAGAATGCTTCTGGAACATTGCCAGACAGCCCAGAAAATTCACAGCAACCTATTCAGGTCTCACTTAGCTTTAAGAATACTACATGTTATACACCCAAAGCAAAGGAGAAAGCTGTTTTCTATATATTTTTAGACTGTATTACTATTCATTTAATGCACAAAATCGGCACAGCTCTGAGGATCATAGAATCATAGAATCATAGAATCAAAGAGTTGGAAGAGACCTCATGGGCCATCCAGTCCAACCCCATTCTGCCAAGAAGCAGGAATATTGCATTGAAAGCATCCCTGACAGATGGCCATCCAGCCTCTGTTTAAAAGCTTCCAAAGAAGGAGCCTCCACCACACTCCGGGGCAGAGAGTTCCACTGCTGAACGGCTCTCACAGTCAGGAAGTTCTTCCTCATGTTCAGATGGAATCTCCTCTCTTGTAGTTTGAAGCCATTGTTCCATTACGTCCTAGTCTCCAAGGAAGCAGAAAACAAGCTTGCTCCCTCCTCCCTGTGGCTTCCTCTCACATATTTATACATGGCTATCATATCCCCTCTCAGCCTTCTCTTCTTCAGGCTAAACATGCCCAGCTCCTTAAGCCGCTCCTCATAGGGCTTGTTCTCCAGACCTTTTATCATTTTAGTCGCCCTCCTCTGGACACATTCCAGCTTGTCAATCTCTCTCTTGAATTGTGTTGCCCAGAATTGGACACAATATTCCAAGTGTGGTCTAACCAAAGCAGAATAGAGGGGTAGCATTACTTCCCTAGATCTAGACACTATGCTCCTATTGATGCAAGCCAAAATCCCATTGGCTTTTTTTGCCGCCACATCACATTGTTGGCTCATGTTTAACTTGTTGTCCACGAGGACTCCAAGATCTTTTTCACACGTACTGCTCTCGAGCCAGGCATCCCCCAGGAGCCACAATATTGTCAGAGAACACAAAATGACATAGCAAAGGGCAAATTGCAATACACACTGCAGATGAATATCTCAGGTTGGTTTCAACTTCTTTTTCATCCAGTGCTGGTGGTAATTATGAGGATCTTTGCAACTGAACTGTTTTGCTAGGTGATAAACATAATGAATGGTTACATCTCAAATAGATTGCTGCAATGTGCTCTATGTGGGACTGCCTTTGAAGACTGTCCAGAAGCTCCAAGTAGTCCAATGGGCAGCAGCCAGATTTCTCACTGGAGTGGCATCCAGTGAGCACAAAAACCTCGTGTTACGTCAGCTCCACTCGCTGCCAGTTTGCGACCAAGCTCAATTCAAAGTGCTGGCGTTGGCCTATAATGCTCTAAACCAGTGGTTTAGAAATGTATACTCTAAGAGAAGTGGGGAAAAATGAAGAGGACCCATGAGGAAGAGATCTGGGATTGGCATTGTTGCCTCCCAGGAAATCCCAACTGGATAGCCCCCCACGAGAGAGGGTCTTCCTCTAGGGGCAAACCACGAATGGGCAACCTGAAAGTCCCTGAACAGACTCAGAAGTAGAGTGGGCAGATCAAAAGACAACCTGGCAAAATGGCACAACCTAAAAGAATCCCACACCTTGTGTGACTGCGGAGCAGAACAGCAACTCTGCATCTGTATGCTTGTCCACTATGCCCTGCCTCATGTACAGAGGAAGAATTGCTGGAGTCTACAGACAATGCCATTGCTCTTGCCCATTTTTGGTCAAAATATATTTAGCCACCTGCACACCTTCTATTTTTTATCAGTTTAAAAAAATGTTTTTGATACAAAATAATTAAATAAATTGTTGCTTCCCAATGTTTGCTGCTTTTTGGTGGATTTCTCAGTCTACCGTCTTTAGCAAAGGGCATAGGAAACCTGCTACAAAACAGGAGCTTCTTTGTTGAGTTCCAGGGCCAGAGAAGCAGATGGCGGAAACAGAAGGACGGCCTGCCTCAGGGGAGCATGCTTGCTCCATCCATGTTCAACATCTACACAAATGACCAGCCACTGCCAGAAGGGACAGAGAGTTTCATCTATGCTGATGATCGTGCCATTACCACTCAAGCAGGGAGCTTTGAGATGGTTGAAAAGAAGCTCTCCGAAGCTCTAGGTGCTCTTACTGCCTATTACAGGGAAAACCAACTGATCCCTAATCCATCTAAAACACAGACAAGCGCCTTTCACCTTAAGAACAGACAAGCATCCCGAGCTCTGAGGATGACCTGGAAAGGGATCCCACTGGAGCATTGCAACACACCCAAATACCTGGGAGTCACTTTGGACCGTGCTCTGACCTACAAGAAGCACTGCCTGAACATCAAGCAAAAAGTGGGCGCTAGAAACAACATCATACGAAAGCTGACTGGCACAACCTGGGGATCATAACCAGACACAGTGAAGACATCTGCCCTTGCGCTGTGCTACTCTGCTGCTGAGTATGCATGCCCAGTGTGGAACACATCTCACCACACTAAAACAGTAGATGTGGCTCTTAATGAGACATGCCGCATTATCACGGGGTGTCTGCGCCCCACACCACTGGAGAAATTACACTGCTTAGCCGGTATTGAACCACCTGACATCCGCCGGGAAGTAGCAGCCAATAGTGAAAGGACCAAGGCAGAGACATCTCCAGCTCATCCCCTGTTTGGGTATCAGCCAGCACGTCAGCGACTTAAATCAAGATATAGTTTTCTTAGATCTACAGAGACACTTGCTGGAACACCTCAGCAAGCGAGAGTCCAAAAGTGGCAGGCCCAAACCCAGCACCTCAATCCATGGGTGATACCAGATGAGAGACTCCCCCCTGGGCACACAGAGGACTGGGCGACTTGGAAGGCGCTGAACAGACTGTGCTCTGGCACCACGAGATGCAGAGCCAATCTTAAGAAATGGGGCTACAGGGTGGAATCCTCGGCATGCGAGTGCGGACAAGAACAAACCACAGACCACCTGCTGCAATGCAACCTGAGCCCTGCCACATGCACAATGGAGGACCTTCTTGCGGCAACTCCAAGTGGCCAGATACTGGTCAAAGGACATTTATCCAACTACCAAATTTGCAAAATCTGTGTGTTTTTTTTCTTTTTCTTTTTAATCTGTGTGTTTGTTTTGCTCTGTTAGAATTGTAATACAATGGTTGCTGATGACACGATAAATAAATAAATAAATATCAGTTTTATACTAATTTATGCAATGTTTTTGATACGAAATAAATAAATAAATTGTTGCCTCCCAATGTTTGCTGCTTTTTGGTGGATTTCTCAGTCTACCGTCTTTAGCAAAGGGCAGCAAAGAATGCTTTACCCACCTTAATTTCACTGCTGAAATTTATTGATTTATTGTATCCGAAGCGAACCAAGGGTACAGTTGGTATTTAAAAACATAAACAATCACAGTTTGGTCATGTGACAATTATTTATCAGCTTTGGATAACTGTCTTGGGAGCCTGTTCCAATTCGGTGTTGCTATGCGAATGTTAAGTTGATGACTTCAGCACCATGGAGCATCCTCCTCAATAACCCTACTTTGCAGAATTCAGCACCTTGGAGAGTTCCATTCTTCCTTCACTTACCTGAGATCAAACAGGATTGATTGATATGGGAATCCTTCTTGATCTGAATCAAAGTCTAGCCATATTGGTTAAACTCCATGTCTATTCATGTAGAAGGACTAGCCGCCGTCCTACTTTATAAAACGAATGGAAATTTGCTGACTTTAGTGGTGTGATTAATTAAAGCAATTCCCAATGGCTTTGTTATCTCCTTTTTTAGCAACTGTCTTGGGACATTATGAATTCTACCTTGTTCAGCAGCAGTTCCCTTCACGATCACACCACCGGTAACAAAAGAAGTTTTATTTGTAACTTCTATTAAGAGCGACAATCATAGAATCGTAGAGTTGAAAGAGGCCTCATGGGTCATCCAGTCCAACCCCATTCTGCCAAGAAGCAGGAAAATTGCATTCAAAGCACCCCAAACAGATGGCCATCCAGCCTCTGCTTAAAAACCTCCAAAGAAGGAGCCTCCACCACACTCTGGGGCAGAGAGTTCCACTGCTGAACAACTCTCACAGTCAGGAAGTTCTTAATGATCAGGTGGAATCCCCTTTCTTGTAGTTCTGCATCCTAGTCTCCAGGGCAGCAGAAAACAACTTCGCTCCTTCCTCCGTATGACTTCCTCTCACATATTTATACATGGCTCTCATCATGTCTCCTCTTAGCCTTCTCTTCCGAAGGTAAACATGCCCAGCTCTTTAAGCCGCTCCTCATAGGGCTTGTTCTCCAGACCCTTGATCATTTTAGTCTCTCTCCTCTGGACACATTCCAGCATATCAATATCTCCCTTCAGTTGTGGTGCCCAGAATTGGACACAGCATTCCAGGTGTGAGAAGAGAGGAATATAAATGTTTCAGATAAATAATAAATAAATAAACATGCCCAGCTCTTTAAGCCGCTCCTCATAGGGCTTGTTCTCCAGACCCTTGATCATTTTAGTCGCCCTCCTCCATTCCAGCATATCAACATCTCCCTTCAGTTGTGGTGCCCAGAATTGGACACAGCATTCCAGGTGTGAGAAGAGAGGAATATAAATGTTTCAGATAAATAATAAATAAATAAACATGCCCAGCTCTTTAAGCCGCTCCTCATAGGGTTTGTTCTCCAGACCCTTGATCATTTTAGTCGCCCTCTTCTGGACACATTCCAGCATATCAACATCTCCCTTCAGTTGTGGTGCCCAGAACTGGACACAATATTCCAGGTGTGAGAAGGGAGGAATATAAATGCTTCAGAAAAATAATAAATATATAATAATCAAGGTGGCCAGTTGCAACATTCACACTTGCCTCCAACAGACTAGAGTTCTTTCTCCCACCCTGGACATCATTCCACAGATATATAAATCTCCCTTGCCTAGTTTACAATATACCTTATAACCCCTACGGATACCTGCCATAGATGTGGGCAAAATGTCAGGAGAGAATGCTTCTGGAGCATGGTCAGACAGTCTGGAAAAATCACAGCAACCTAGTGATTCCGGCCATGAAAGCCTTCGACAACAACTATCACATCACTTGCTGCTCTTGTCTGAAGTGGCCACTGTGAATCTTTTCAAAGTCCTGACAAACATTCCTTGGCATGAATGTGTCAAGGAATGGAACACAAGCTGGAATGTGTCCAGAGGAGGGCAACTAAAATTATCAAGGGTCTAGAGAACAAGCCCTATGAGGAGCGGCTTAAAGAGCTGGGCATGTTTAGCCTGAAGAAGAGAAGGCTGAGAGGAGATATGATGAGTCATTCCTTGACATGTTTTTCTTTACATCCACATACGGGGAAGTCATTTGGAGCAGCACAACAAACAAAGTCTCAGCCTGAAGCTTGTTTATGCAACATGGCGACAAAGCGGTTCGGATACTTCTGGGGAACCCAAGACAGGAACATTCAATACAGGCTTGTCCAGAGCTTGAAGTCCAAGCAGCGCATAGCCAGGATGTATTTTTAGTAGCAGCGGGATATAGGCTACTCTCTGATTAGAATGACTTTACTGTAGTGTTGACGTGATCTTGGCTGTCCACACCTCGCAGTCTGCAGCTTGGCCATTGTTTCCATAAGTCTAAAGTAAATAATAAGATGGATACCATAGTTGTTGGGTCTGGATGCTGCTAATAATGTAGGGATGGAAGTCAGCCTGAGCCATTGAGCTCTTTTGCAGGATGCAAATTCCATGATTTCTGAGGTTTCCAGAATTTGGTTTTCATTTTTCATTATTCTAATTCATTGCCAAGCTGCTGAAAATGACACAATGAATTTCAAAGCATCGTTGTATTTCAGTTTAAGCTCCTGCTTAGCCACCTCCAACTCATACCTTCCAACATTTCACAAATGAAATCTGGACATTTCATTTCCCTTTGAGCTGAGCCGTAAGGCTTAAATGCAAAGACTCCGTTCCCAAGATCCAAAGGCAAAAACATAAAGCATAATCCTTTAAGCAATGGTCAAACAATAGTCCATGGAAAAACAGTTGAACACAAGACCCAAAATTGCAAACTCAGGAAGCCAGAGGTGTGCTGCTTAAAGCCAAGGTTAATCAATAGAAGTTTGCATGGAAAGAGCTACATTGAACTGACAACCCCTGTGTGTTAGCAAGAAGGCTAAATACCCTTTGCAGACATGAACGCATTGCGATGACCTTTGGCAGACTTGACTTCTCGCTTGCTAGCCAAGTGAGAGCTTCTTAATTGCAGACGATTTTGCCTGCTCATTAATTCGTTATCTTCAAGGCTCTCTAACCCCTTATCTTGGTCCTGCAGCTGGACCGGATCACCGTGGGAAGGCAAAGGAGGCAAAGACATCTCCACCTGGCCGTGTGGGAATTCACTCTCATTATCAGTCTCACTAAAATTCTTTTCCCCTGAGAACTGACTTGCTGTTTCCCTTTCTGCAGCCTCACCGTCAACCCTGTCTGAAACATGTACAGAAATCTGTAACCCATCATCCTCATCATCATCTTGTAGGAACTCTGGCTCACAAAGCCCACAAGGCTCAGCTTCAGACTCAGAGTCAAGCTGAGTCACAACACCCTGCCCTAAAGCCCTGTACTCTGGCACTAGTGCTCCCTCTAGTGCTAGCTCTTAACTCAAAATGATGATCTTATGTCAAAGCAAAACAAACTGGGCAATTGCTCTTAAATTTATTTATTTATTTATTTATTTGCTTCATTTGTTAAACGCCGCTCTCAGCCCTAGGGCGACTCGTGGCGGTGTACAACATAAACAAACATATCATACAATAAACTACCATGGCACTATAAACAACATAACAATAATACACTATCATCTAATTACACTAAAAAAATCCGCTTCGTCTTGTCATAGGGTCATAACCAATCTCATAGTCTACATTCCGTTCCAGTTGTCGTTTCCAGTTGCTGTAGCATTTAGTTAAATGCCTTCTCGAATAGCCATGTCTTCAGGCTCTTCCGGAAGGACATAAGGGAGGGCGCCTGCCTGATGTCAACAGGGAGGGTGTTCCACAGCCGGGGGGCCACCACCGAGAAGGCCCTCTCCCTCGTCCCCGCCAGACGTGCCTGTGAGGCAGGCGGGATCGAGAGAAGGGCCTCCCCAGACGATCTCAAGATCTCAAATCAAAACTCTCTTAAGTTGAGACACTCTTAACTTGAGGTTCCACTGTATTTAGAATTCTGAGCCAGAGCACCCCATTGCCTCTCCAAAGCTACAAATCCCATGAGTCCAGGGGAAGCAGTCATGACAATTAAAGGGGAATTTGAAGAAGGAAGCATCAATGTATCCTTTTTAAAATGCAAACCTAACTCCAGATCCCTTTGGGCTGTTTCCTAACTTCCATTGACTGGTGAGAAAATAGCTGAGCCATGGGGTTGGATGTCAGTCAGATTGGGGCCAAGGAAAAGGCTCAGCGCTTGGCATCGCCTCGAGCTTCCAGTGCAATGTTTCTTTGGTGCTAATCTGGTTTTGTTGCGCTGGGCCTTTTTGGAATAGTTTCCAAGTTAGTCTCCCGCATCTTGCTTTGATGTTGTTTGGAATGATCTGTCATCACGTTTCCCATTCAGCACATTCAAAGCAAAACAAAACACTACTGCGCATAGCTTTAATTCACTGAGTACTGGACGTTCCAGGACGGCTGCCGCAATCTGCAATGTGGTGGAGGCAGGGTTTCTTACCAGGCTGAAGCACTGGGACATTTTCATGACCAGGATGGTGACGTCTCATTGTCTGCCCTTCTCAGGATTCACTGTTCCCTTTGAGATGAGCTGTAATCCTCACCGTAGCTGAGAAGGAAACTGGGTCATCTTACTCAACTTGGGCAACTGATGACTCTGTGAATGAAGAACTCCAGGAGTCCTGGTCACCAACTGGCTTCCAAGTTAGGGTTGAAAAGCCACTGGTCTGGAAGAAGGGAAAAGTCTGGTTCATGCCTTGCCTTCTTCCAAAGCTCCACCTTTTTCTATTTTATCCTCAAAACAACAAATGTGATGAGCAATATGAACACGACTGGACTTAATATCAGGGGGAAACCTACTGAAGATGAATGAGAAAGAGGTATACACATGCCAGCGATTTCATGCTTGGAGAAAGGGACACTGTGTGTTTCTGCATAGCAGGAGGTTGGATTGGATAGCCCTTGTGGTCTCTTTCAACTTTATGATTCTATGAATCTAGGAAAGCAGATTGTGTGTGCAACTGAAGTCATTCATTTCTCCATCCATCCGTTCATTCATTTACCCATTCATTCATTCCATGTTACATTGCGATGCTCCAATTCATGTTGTTTGGGAGAGCAGAAACCAAAAGCAGTGAAGTCCTTCTCCTGCCATTTGCGGATTGGAAGCCTTTCTTCCTTCCTTCCTCCCTCGCACCCTTCCTTCCTTCCTTCCTTCCTTCCTTCCTTCCTTCCTTCCTTCCTTCCTTCCTCCTTCCCTTCTTTCCTCCCTTCCTTCCTTCCTTCCTTCCTTCCTTCCTTCCTTCCTTCCTTCCTTCCTCCTTCCCTCTTTTCCTCCCTTCCTCCCTCCCTCCCTTCCCTCCCTCCCTCCCTTCCTTCTTTCCTTCTTTCCTTCCTTCTTCCTTCCCTTCTTTCCTTCTTTCCTTCTTTCCTTCCTTCCTTCCTTCCTTGCTCCTCCCTCCCTCCCTCCCTCCCTCCCTCCCTCCCTCTCTCCCTTCCTTCCCTCCCTCCTTTATTTCCTTCCTTCCTTCCTTCCTTCCTTCCTTCCTCCCCTCCCTCCCTACCTCCCTTCCTCTCTCCCTTCCTTCCTTCCTTCCTTCCTTCCTTCCTTCCTTCCTTCCTTCCTTCCTCCTTCTCTCCCTTATTTCCTTTGTTCCTTCTTTCCTTCCTCCCTCCCTTCCTTCTTCTTCCTTCCCTCCCTCCCTCCTTCCCTCCTTCCCTTCCTTCCTTCCTTCCTTCCTTCCTGCTTCCCTCCCTCCCTTCCTTCCTTCCTTCCTTCCTTCCTTCCTTCCTTCCTTCCTCCTCCTTCCCTCCCTCCCTTCTTTCCTCCTTTTCTTCCTTCTTTCCTTCCTTCCTCCTTCCTTCCCTTCTTTCCTTCCCTCCCACCCTTCTTTCCTTCTTTCCTTCCTTCCTTCCTCCCTCCGACCCTTCCTCCCTCCCTCCTTCCCTTCCTTCCTTCCTTCCTTCCTTCCTTCCTTCCTTCCTTCCTTCCTTCCTTCTCTCTCTTCCTTCCTTACTCCTTCCTTCCTCCCTCCCTTCCCTTCCTTCCTTCCTTCCCTTCTGTCCTTCCTTCCTTCCTTACTTTCTTCCTTCCACCTTCCCTCCCTCCCTTCCTCCCTTCCTCCCTTCCTTTCATGGAGTACCCCATCCGCCTTTTCTCTCCCTTCCCTGCAAGAGACATTTAACCTTAAGTGACATAGAATTTTTATCACAGTTGCTGCTTTGAGCAGAGTTCTCTTGACAAGATAGCTGCAGATGAGATTTATATGATATCTATTTATTTACTACCTTTATATACCGCTTGTCTCCCTCTAAAGGAACTCAAAGCGGTTTCCATTATTATAAAGGCAAACTTCAATGCCATACATATATGTGAAAGCCAAAAGATTATAGCAAGACAATAACATATAACTATAAATTAACCTAATCAAATTATGACATAAACATAAAATAACATTTAGACATAAAGCATGTAAAGTTAAACATCAACAAATACAATAACGTTTATATTAAAACCCACCAATTATAACATTTATATTAAAACCTACCAATAACACAATTTTTAAAACAGTTATTAAAATAATTCCATCCATAATCATGTTGTCGAAGGCTTTCGTGGCCAGAATCAACTCCAAGGTTTCCATACCATTAAACATTGCAGTTAAAAGTGGTGTTAAACTGGATTAATTCTACAGTGTATGTAGGGAACATCAACTATGATAGAAGACTGACTTATAAATATATATGCTGTGGAGTTTTCCTACTATCTCTCTATTTAGCATAGTCCCCCTGAATAAACTATTCTCTTATCAGTGCTGAAGTGAGAGTCCAATGCCATTCTTATCAACTTCTATATATATAGACTGGATGCCATCTTGTCCTTCACTGGAAATGGACAGATCTCTTAGTTGAACCAAGAGCATGAGGCCCACAGTGCAACTCCAGCAAAAGCCCCCATGGACCTTCCAGACATATTATTTGTATTTTAATGGTCATTGCAAGTGGGGCCATGCAGGAAAAAGAGCCGGAGCCATAGTTCCTATCAGTCACATGGTTCTTAGTCACAGAATGTTCCAAATTCCAGAACGGAATGGTAATTGCTTCCATGCTATAGAATGTGGGAATGTGTGCTTTCCTTCCATTGAAGTCCCCCTCTCTCCAAGTTGAAGAAAGGAGAAGACAACAGGACTTCAACTGTTTACCTTTGGCTCCAAGAATTGGTTATGAGATAGGGAAGGGGAAGAAATCCCTGATCTCTCTTCCTGGTTGGCATGCATTGATGCAATTCCTTTGGGGGGGGGGGGGGGGTTGGCAGCAAGCCTTGTGTGGCAGGAGTCTATTTTTAATCACCCACCTATTTATTTTATTTATTTATTTATTTAGAGGTTTTATAACCCGGTCTTCTCGACCTCCGAGGAGGGACTCAGGCCGGCTAACAACATAAGATTCAATACAATTCATACAAGTTACAGCAAAAATCAGTTCATCAAAAAGAATCACAAATGCATCGCCATCCGCCAGAAAGGTCAGCAGTTATTGACTCAGTCATCATTTTGCAAATGCAGTATCCCAAAGCCATGTTTTTACCAGCTTTCTAAACGTCAGGAGGGAGGAGGCAGATCTAATCTCCATCGGGAGGGAGTTCCAAAGCCGAGGGGCCACCACCGAAAAGGCCCTGTCCCTCGTCCCCACCAAACGCACTTGTGAAGGTGGTGGGACCGAGAGCAGAAGATCTTAACAACCTTGATGGTTCATAGGGGAGAATCTGTTCGGACAGGTAAATAGGGCCAGAGCCGTTTAGGGATTTATAGGTCAACACCAGCACTTTGAATTGTGCTCGGAAGCCAATTGACAGCCAGTGGAGCTGGCGCAACAGAGGAGTAGTATGCTCCCTGTACCCCGCTCCCATTAATAATCTGGCTGCCGCTCGTAGTACTAGTTGTAGCTTCCGGGCAGTCTTCAGAGGCAACTCCACGTAGAGAGCATTGCAGTAGTCTATACGGGATGTAACTAGAGCGTGGACCACCGTGGCCAAGTCAGACTTCCCAAGGTACAGGCGCAGCTGGCGCACAAGTTTTAATTGTGCAAAAGTTCTCCTGACCACCGCCGAGACCTGGGGTTCCAGGCTCAGCGATGAGTCCAGGATCATTCCCAAACTGCGAACCTGCAAAAATGAGCTGGTATCTGTATCTATTTATTTATTTATTTGCTTTATTTTTATACCGCATTTTTCAGCCTAATTCGGCGACTCAATGCGGTTTACAATGCAATTTATATAACAGTAATACTTAGTTAAAACACAACATACACGACAGACAATACAAGACAACACAACATAGTCATCAACGCTTCAGTAAAAATCAGATTCCGTTCTCATAATCCTTCTACCATTCTTTTGTTCATTTATACCATCTTCATGAGTTCAGTTGCCTTGACGCCTGTTCATAGAGCCACGTCTTGACCTTCCTCCGGAACTCCAGCAACGAAGGGGCCTGCTTGATGTCTACGGGTAGGGCATTCCATAGCCGAGGGGCCACCACCGAGAAGGCCCTGTCCCTCGTCCCCGCCAGCTGCGCCTGCAACGCAGGCGGGACCAAGAGCAGGGCCTCCCCGGACGATCTTAACGTCCTCGTCGGTTCATAGGTGGAGATGCGTTCGGAGAGGTAAGCAGGGCCAGAACCATTTAGGGCTTTATAGGCTAAAGCCAGCACCTTGAATTGTGCCTGGTAGCGGATTGGCAGCCAGTGGAGCTAGCTCAGCAGAGGAGTGGTATGCTCCCTGAGTGCCGCTCCCGTTAGTAACCTGGCCGCCGAACGCTGGACCATCTGAAGCTTCCGGGCAGTCTTCAAGGGCAACCCCACGTAGAGCGCGTTGCAGTAATCAATCCGGGATGTAACCGGAGCGTGGACTACCGTGACCAGGTCAGACTTCCCAATGTATGCATATATGTACCAGTATGTCACTCCTTCCCACCTGTTATGAAGGAGGCTGTTCAGACCTTGGCTGCTGTGTCAGACTGGATGAGGGCTAACAAATTGAAGTTGAATCCAGACAAGACAGAGGTACTCCTGGTCTGTCAAAAGGCCAAACAAGGTTACAGCCTGTGTTAGACGGGGTTCCACTCCTCCTGAAGACGCAGGTTCGTAGCTTGGGAGTGATCCTGGACTCATCGCTGAGCCTGGAACCCAGGTTTCAGCAGTAGCCAGGAGAGCTTTTGCACAGTTAAATCTTGTGCGCCAGCTGCACCCGTACCTTGGGAAGTCTGATCTGACTATGGTGGTCCACGCTCTTGTTACATCCCGAATAGATTACTGCAACGCACTCTATGTGGGGCTGCTTTGAAGACTGTTTGGAAATTGCAACAAGTCCAACGGGCGGCCACCAGATTACTAACTGGAGGCAGTGTCAGAGGGGTCGCCAAAGACACAGTATTTTCCATTGGTCATGGGGGTTCTCTGTGGGAAATCCGGTCCAATTCTGTTGCAACCCAGAGCAGGAAACTGGACCCTCAGACAACAATCCACCACACTTGACTTCAGGAAAACAATCCTTTTTTATTGAAGAAAGATGAATACAAAATAGAAAAAATATGCAAAGGTAAAAAGTCACAGTAAAAATCAGGAACAAGAAATGTCCACAAACAAGATCATGAAATCCACAGCATGAAATCCACAGCAAAACCACTGAATCCTGGAACCTGTAAGCAATCCATTAACCGTACTTGGAACAACTAGAAAACCTCAGAGGAACAAGGCCACTTGAATCAGGAGACCTGGAAAAGCTGGCACATGAATCTGGAACGATGCCTTGTCTGAAGCTGCATTCAGGCAAGGCATATTTAGGGCCGAGAAATCTATTGCGAGACATGCCTGAAGATTTTGTTTGCATTTCTTTCAATCTGGCTGACCTACGTAAACTTTGTGCTTCACCCCGGCTCTCCCAAATCTGCCCCCGCCTATCCTCATTAGAGAGACCAGGTGTCAGATTCTCTGGAGAACTAAGAGTGGGAGGAAAAGGGAGTGAAACGTCTCCGCTCGGCTTGGAATGCATGTTCTCATGAGAATTCTGACTTTCACTTTCCGAGGCTGTAGGATTTTCACTACTCAAACCATCATCATCTAAATTGGCCTCAGAATTCACATTGACATCTACATTGGCATCAGGAAATACAATCAGAGAATCAGGTTCAGGTTCACACACAGGCTGAACCCCAACAAATTCTATCACTCATGGGAATCAGAATGTTCGTTGATTGTGGGTGAACTATAAATCCCAGCAACTACAACTCCCAAATGTCAAGGTCTATTTTCCCCAAACTCCATCAGGGTCCACATTTGGGCATATCGAGTATTCATGTCAAGTTTGGTCCAGATCCATCACTGTTTGAGTCCACAGTGCTTTCTGGGTGTAGGTGAACTATAACTCCCAAGCTCAAGGTCAATGCCCACCAAACCCTTCCAGTATTTTCTGTTGGTCATAGGGGTTCTGTGTGCCAAGTTTGGTTCAATCTTCTTTGACAAAGGAGTGGATTCACTGCAATACAATAATTAAAATGAAGAACAATTTAAACAAATATAAATTTATTAGTATTTCAATGGGAAGTATGGGCCTGCTTTTGGCTGATGAGATAGGATTGTTGTTGTTGTGTGCTTTCAAGTCGTTTCAGACTTAGGTTGACCCTGAGTGAGGACCAGGTAAATGACCTTGGGGGGCCGTATCCGGACACCGGGCCTTAGTTTGTGGACACCTGGTCTATAGCAACCCTGGGGAAATGCAGAAGAACACTATCCCATGCAACTCAAAGGTAAAGCAAGCTATACTCCTGGAAGACGGAACATCTAGTTTTAATATTTTTGGGAGTGTTCGTGTATTTATTTCCAGACTGATTGATAACTGGCAAATAGAGGGAAAGCAATGGCGGTTTGTCCAGAGAGCCGCCATCTCCTTGCCGAGGCAGAAGGGTAGGAACATCTTCTGGCAACTCTCCTCTCCGGTGAGGATGTTTGGCTTCCTCTGTTCTTGGCAGCTCAGGTGGAGCCTGGTTCAGCGGGTGGAGAGCTTCCTGAGGGCAGGATGGGCTTGTTTATTGGGACATCAATTATCTGCATGTTGAGCTGGCTGGCAGACAGGCCAACTGGATGTTATCGTGGCTGGCAAACAGGGAGGAATGTAAACTTGGCAGAAATCCCAAGTGTCTCCGTCAAGCTGATGTCACCAGGAGCAGCATGGTGCTCTTCCAGAACCTTGCAGGGATCCAAGGTGTCCCTAAAGTGCTGGAAGAACATGGACTCTCAACGCCTCCTTTTAGGTCACCTGCAATATTTTGGAATTATAGCGTTGGAGAGGTCCATAAGGGCTATGCAGTCCAGCCCCATTCTACCATGCAGGAATATATCAGTTTTTTAGTTCATAGGACAGTTAGGCGATCCCTCATTGGACGAGTAAGATGGTCTTCCTTGATGACTATTTTTGTGGGTTTGTAGGTGGCTGTGGAGCCCTATTCTTGACCCGCATCTTCTCCCACAGTGAGGGCATTGGTTTCCAGGTGGAAGGCGGTCCCAGTCGGGGTTGGCTTCCTCCTGGCACGTTTCTCTCTTTCACCCTCCACTTGTGCCTCCTCGAATTCTGTAGCACTGCTAGTCACAGCTGACCTCCGGCTGGAGCGCTCAAGGGCCAGGGCTTCCCAGTTCTCAGTGTCTATGCCAGAGTTTTTAAGGTTGGCTTTGAGGCCATCTTTAAATCTTATTTCCTGTCCACCAACATTCCGTTTTCCGTTCTTGAGTTCGGAGTAGAGCAACTGCTTTGGGAGACAGTGGTCAGGCATCCAGACAACGTGGCCGGCCCAGCGGAGTTGATGGCAGAGGACCATTGCTTCAATGCTGGTGGTCTTTGCTTCTTCCAGCACACTGACGTTTGTCCGCTTGTCTTCTCAAGATATTTGCAGGATTTTCCGGAGGCAGCACTGATGGAATTGTTCCAGGAGTTGCATGTGACGTCTGTAGACAGTCCACGTTTCGCAGGCATAGAGCAGGGTTGGGAGGACAATACCTTTATAGACACGCACCTTGGTCTCCCTACGGATGTCCCGGTCCTCAAACACTCTCTGCTTCATTCGGGAAAATGCTGCACTCGCAGAGCTCAGGCAGTGTTGTATTTCGGTGTCGGTGTTGACTTTGGTGGAGAGGTGGTTGCCAAGGGAGCAGAAATGGTCCACATTTTCTAATGTTACACCATTAAGTTGTATCTCTGGCATTGGGGGTATGCCCAAAGACAATAATTTTCTGGGGAAAGGTAGTCAAGAAAATGGAGAATACCAGTTCAAGTAGATACGGGTGTTATGTTAATGGGAATACTAGAAGATAATACACTTAATACACTTTATTTATATTCCACTTTATCTCCCGGGAAGAACTCAGAGCAGATTGTTGTTGTTCATTCGTTCAGTCGTTTCCGACTCTTCATGACTTCATGGACCAGTCCACACCAGAGCTCCCTGTCAGCCATCACCACCCCCAGCTCCTTCAAAGTCAAGCCAGTCACTTCAAGGATACCATCCATCCATCTTGTCCTTGGTCGGCCCCTCTTCCTTTTCCTTCCATTTGCCCCAGCATCATTGTCTTCTCTTCAGATTACAATCTATATAAATAAAAATGTAATGTTCGTTTGTGATACCATCAGAACTCAAAAACCACTGGGGGAATTGACACCAAATTTGGACACAAGACACCTAACAGTCCAATGTATGTCCTCCACTCAAAAAAATTGATTTTGTCATTTGGGAATGGTCGTTGCTGGGATTTATAGTTTACCTACAATCAAAGAGCATTCTGAACTCCACCAATGATGGAATTGACCCAAACATGGCATACAGGACTTCCATGACCAACAGAACACACTGGAAGGGTTTGGTGGGCATTGACCTTGAGTTTGGGAGTTGTAGTTCACCTAGATCCAGAGAGCACTGTAGACTCAAACACTGATAGATCTGGACCAAACTTGACACAAATATTCCATATGCCCAAATATGAACACAGATGGAGTTTGGAGGAAATAGACCTTGACATTTGGGATTTGTAGTTACTGGGATTTATAGTTCACCACAATTAATGAGCATTCTGAAACCCACAAACGACAGAAATGGGGCAAACTTCCCACACAGAATTCCCATGACCAACAGAAAATACTTAAGGCCATCCAGTCCAACTCTCTTCACCAGGGCAAGAAAATGTAATCAGAGCCCTCCTGACAAAGAGCCAGCCAGCCATAGATATAGATAGATAGATATGATTCTCACACACACACACACAGATATAGTATCATATATTTTAAAGAGACCCTTAAAGAAGGACTATGATATCTTGCGTATTCCAGAGTAGGCAAACCAGACACTCTCCACATCAACACTGACAAAAAAAAAAAGAAAAGAAATACTGTTTACTCACAAGCAGAAAGGAATTACATCTATTAGAAACCAATACTTTCTCATTACTTTATTTTCCAGATCACCAGACTGGGCCACAGCAACGCTTGGCAGGGAACTGCTAGTCTATATATATAAAAATGCTCTGTGCATAATGAGTACCTTAAGAACAAAAGAACCAATGAACGAAATCACACCAAATTTGGGAACAAAACGTCTCACAACACAAGGAGTGACCATCGCTCAAAAAATTATGATTTTGTCATTTGGGAGTTGTAGTTTCTGGAATTTATAGTTCATCTACAATCAACTTGCTGTATTTTCAACTTGCTTCTGACACGATAAATAAATAAATGGTTCTTATTTTATTGTTTGGAACTGATTTCATGGTAAGCCGCTCAGAAATCTTCAACATCAAAGGCTTGCAAGCGAGAGGGCAGCTATTTCATTACAAAGGGAGTTTAACTTTCCAAGGGCATCATGGAGAGGAAGGGATCTCCTTCCTTGCCCCTTTCCCTCCCCATCGCTGTCTTTACTCTGCTTTGTAGATGGCTGTTTACAGAACAGGGGATGTTTATCCTCTCCTCACTATATTTTCTTCCTGTCGTGGGTGAACTCGCTTTTCATTAGCAAGCCGGTTAGTATTGGTGGAAGTCCTATAGATAATAGCACATTGGCATGCAGGAACTTCCCTGCGCTGCCAGCCTATTGATTCTTCGCCCCTTGGCTCTGGAATGGCCATAAATATTCTCCTTGCTCTGGAATGGCTTGTTTGGGGGAACATCTTCTCACGCAAAGGGAGTCCCTCCAGAGTGATTGCATCTGCCCCATGGATAAACATCAAGGGACTGCAGAGAAACAGCAGGAAATAACTCAGTTGAAGTTCAGAAACTTCAATGGATCCAAAGCACTACAGCCAGACAGTTGACTGGGGTTGATTACTGAGAACATCCACCTCCTCTGTTGCAAAAGCTTCACTGGATACTCGTCTTACTCTAACCACAACTCAAAGAGATTATCTTTATGGTACTATACAGCTTAGGTCCAAACTTTAATGCAGTTTATTGTCGAAGGCTTTCATGGCCAGAATCACTGGGTTGTTGTAGGTTTTTTTGGCCTATACGGCCATGTTCTGGAGGCATTCTCTCCTGCTGTTTCGCCTGCATCTATGGCAAGCATCCTCAGAGTTAGTGAGGTCTTTTCCTAGTTCCAACAGACCTCACAACCTCTGAGGATGCTTGCCACAGATGCAGGTGAAACGTCAGGAGAGAATGCCTCTAGAACATGGCCATATAGCCCGAAAAAACCTACAACAACCCTTTTAATGCAGTTAGTCCTCTACATTTGCTGGAATTAGGGATTCAAGAAGATAGGAAAATTGAATTTAAGATTCTCTAAGCGTTTCTCAACTTGGGGGTCGGGACCCCGGGGGGGTGTCATGAGGGGATGTCAGAAGGGTCATCAGAAAACACCAGCATTTTCTATTGGTCATTGGGGTTCTGTGTGGGAAGTTTGGACCAATTCTATCATTGGTGAGGTTCAGAATGTTCTTTGATTGTAGGTGAACTATACATCCCAGCAACTACAACTCTGAAATGTCAAGATCTATTTTCCCCAAACTCCGCCAACGTTCACATTTGGGCATAGTGAGTATAATATATAGGTGAACTATAAATCCCAGCAACTACAACTCCAAAATGTCAAGGTCTATTTCCCCCAAAATCCACCAGTATTCATATTTGGGCATATTGAGTATTTGTGCCAAGTTTGTCCAGATCTATCATTGTTTGAGTCCACATTGCTCTCTAGATATAGGTGAACTACAACTCTAAAACTCAAGGTCAATGCCCACTAGGTCCTTCCAGTATTTTCTGTTGGTCATGAGAGTTCTGTGTGCCAAGTTTGGTTCAATTCCATTGTCGGTGGAGTTCAAAATGTTCTTTGATTGTAGGTGAACTATAAATCCCAGCAACTACAACTCCCAAATGACAAAATCATAATTTTTTGAGTGATGGTCATTCCTTGTGTTGTGAGACGTTTTGTTGCCAAATTTGGTGTGATTTCATTCATTGGTTCTTTTGTTTTTAAGGTACTCATTATGCACAGAGCATTTATATATATATATATAGATTGTCCTCCCAATCCTGCTATACGCCTGCGAGACGTGGACTGTCTACAGACGTCACATGCAACTCCTGGAATGATTCCATCAGCACTGCCTCCGGAGAATCCTGCAAATATGTTGGGAAGGCAAGCGGACAAATGTCAGCAAGCTGGAAGAAGCAAAGACCACCAGCATTGAAGCGATGGTCCGACCACCGTCTCCCAAAGCAGTTACTCTACTCTGAACTCAAGAACGGAAAACGGAATGTTGGAGGAGAGGAAAAGAGATTGAAAGATGGGCTCAAAGCCAACCTTAAAAACTCTGGCATGGACACTGAGAACTGGGAAGTCTTGGCCCTTGAGCGCTCCAGCTGGAGGTCGGCTGTGACCAGCAGTGCTGCAGAATTTGAAGAGGCACGAATGGAGAATTTGAAGAGGCACAAATGGAGACTGCCTTCCACCTGGAAATCAATGCCCTCACTGCGGAAGACGATGCAGAGCAAGAATAGGGCTCCACAGTCACCTACGGACCCACCGCTAGGATACTACACTTGGAGGACTATCATCCTCAGACTACGAAAGATTGCCTAAGTAAATAACTTGCTTCATTTCCTTGGCCCCAAGTGCTGAGCACAGTTGCGCTTATGTTCCACTAATAAAGAACACAAGGTAAATGTTAGTTAATCCCATGGGGTCCACCCAAAACAAAGGGCCCCTTTTCTGCTTTTATCTCCGCTGAAACTATTATCTCAAGACGTCACTGACACCATCCAATCCTCTTGGTATTTCCTTGTGTATGTATTTCCATAACAGAGTCCTTTCTTGCTACTACTTTATGCAATAGCAAATGTTTTTTTCTATAGGTGCCAAAAACATGTCAGCTACTGAGTAGAAAAACCAGCTGGAAAAGAAAGTACTGAAACCTTTGTCGCCTCTGAACTGAATGTGAATGGGTCTGCCTCTGAGAATGTGAGTTGTTTACAACTAGGAGTTGTTCTTTCTTTCACTTTCTCCACATCTAAACACTCTAGTGCCAGACTCATCGCAGAATCATAGAATCAAAGAGTTGGAAGAGACCTCGTGGGCCATCCAGTCCAACGTCTTGACTACTGCAACGCTCTCTACGTGGGGTTGCCTTTGAAGACGGCCCGGAAGCTCCAATTAGTCCAACGTTTGGCAGCCATGTTACTAACAGGAGCGGAGCGCAGGGAGCATACAACTCCTCTGCTGCACCAGCTCCACTGGCTGCCGATCTGCTACCGGGCTCAATTCAAAGTGCTGGCGTTGGCCTTTAAAGCCCTAAACGGTTCTGGCCCAACTTATCTATCCGAACGTATCTCAGCCTATCAGCCCACCAGGACCCTAAGATCTTCTGGGGAGACCCTGCTCTCTACCCCGCCTGCTTCACAAGTGCGGCTGGCGGGAACGAGAGACAGGGCCTTTTCTGTGGTGGCCCCTCAGCTTTGGAACACCCTCCCCATAGAGGTACGATCAGCCTCCTCACTGATGGTGTTTCGGAATAGATTGAAGACATGGATGTTTAAACAAGCATTCGGTTAATCCATTGCAACGAATTTTGATGACTAAAGGATTGGTAATCATGGACGATGAATTTTGGATTGCGATTCCAGTTACGAGATGCATGGAATTATTATTGGTGGCCCAATAATTTGTATTGTATATGTGTTTTATGCTTTTAAACTGAATACTGTTTTTTAAGTGTTGTAAACCGCAATGAGTCGCCGACTTAGGCTGAGATATTAGCGGTATACAAGCGCATAAATAAATAAATAAATAAATAAATAAATAAATAAAACCCCCTGCCAAGAAGCAGGAATATTGCATTCAAATCACCCCTGACAGATGGCCATCCAGCCTCTGTTTAAAAGCTTCCAAAGAAGGAGCCTCCACCACACTCCGGGGCAGAGAGTTCCACTGGTGAAGAGCTCTCACAGTCAGGAAGTTCTTCTTCATGTTCAGATGGAATCTCCTTCCTTGTAGTTTGAAGCCATTGTTTCGTGTCCTAGTCTTCCGGGAAGCAGAAAACAAGCTTGCTCCCTCCTCCCTGTGGCTTCCTCTCACATATTCTTACATGGCTATCATATCTCCTCTCAGCCTTCTCTTCTTCAGGCTAAACATGCCCAGCTCCTTAAGCCGCTCCTCATAGGGCTTGTTCTCCAGACCCTTGATCATTTTAGTCGCCTTCCTCTGGACACATTCCAGCTTGTCAATATCTCTCTTCAATTGTGGTGCCCAGAATAGGACACAATATTCCAGGTGTGGTCTAACCAAAGCAGAATAGAGCATGGGGAGCATGACTTCCCTAGATGTAGACACTAGGCTCCTATTGATGCAGGCCAAAATCCCATTGGCTTTTTTTGCCGCCACATCACATTGTTGGCTCATGTTTAACTTGTTGTCCATGAGGACTCCAAGATCTTTCTCACACATACTGCTCTCGAGCCAGGCATCATCGTCCTCCATTCTGTATCTTTGCATTTCGTTTTTCCTGCCAAAGTGGAGTATCTTGCATTTGTTGAACTTCATTTTGTTAGTTTTGGCCAATCATCTCTCTAATCTGTCAAGATCGTTTTGAATCCTGCTCCTGTCCTCTGGAGTATTGGCTCTCCCTCCCAATTTGGTGTCGTCTGCAAACTTGATGATCCTGCCTTCTAACCCTTCATCTAAGTCATTAATAAAGATGTTGAGCAGGACCGGGCCCAGGACGGAACCCTGCTGATGGCACTCCACTTGTCACTTCTTTCCAGGATGAAGAGGAAGCATTGGTGAGCATGGGAGTGGTGGCAGTTAGATACAGTGATACCTTGAGTTAAGAGTTTAATTCTCTCCGTGGCTGAGCTCTTAACTTAAATTGCTCTTATCTCAAAGTGAATTTCCCATTAATCCATTCTGGACCCCCAAAACCCACCCCCATTTTTTGGTTATGTGTTTTAAAATAGCAAATATACAAATGCACCATCACATGGAACAATAAAAAAGAAAGATCAATTTTTAAAAGTTGTGGCAAGGAAGCTCAAAGCATAAGGTGAAGAGGCAGAAGCATCATATTGTCAAGCTGCCTTTTCTAGATGTCCTAGAAAATCATTCGCAAACCAGATCGACAATTAGATTACACATCTCTTTACCTTTTCCCACCAAAGCGGTACCTATTTATCTACTCACATTACATGTTTTCGAACTGCTGGGTTGGCAGGAACTGGAGCTGACAAACGGAAGTTCACCCCATCTTGCGGATCTAACTGCCAACCTTCAGGTCAGCAGTTCAACCAGCCTTCAGGTCAGCAGTTAAGCGGCACAAGGTTTTAACTCATCGCA
Source organism: Anolis sagrei (assembly GCF_037176765.1). NCBI lineage: Eukaryota > Metazoa > Chordata > Lepidosauria > Squamata > Anolidae > Anolis > Anolis sagrei. Next base: position 10,834,703 of record NC_090027.1, on the reverse strand, counting down.
CCATCATGGCTCCTCATCCCATACTACTGTGCTCCTCTTAACTGGAGCAACCACTGATTTAAGGTGAATCCAGTGCAAGCAAAGGATTCGCATTTCCCTGAGATACAGTTTCTGGATAATGAAATATCTACTTTTATATAAAACTAGCTGTACCCACCACACGTTGCTGTGGCCAATCTTTCCTCCCTCTTTCTCTCCTTTCCCTCCTTCCTTCGCTCCCTCTTTCCTTCCTTCCTTCCTTCTCTCCTTCCCATTTTTTCTTTCCTTCTCTCCTTCCTTCTCTACCTCTTTCCTTCCTTCCCCCTTTTTTCTTTATCTTCTTCTTTCTCCCTTCTCTACCTCTTTCCTTCCTTTGTTTTTTGCTTCCATCCTCCCTTCTCTCTTTCCTTCCCTCCTTCTTTCTCTCCTTCATTCCCTCTTTCTTTCCTTTCCTTTTTTCTTTCCTTCTCTCCTTCCCTCTCAATCTCTTTCTTCCCTCACTCTCTTTTTCTTTTCCTCCCCTTTCTCTCCTTCTTTTCTTCCTTCCTTCCCTCTCCCTTTCCTTCCTTCCTTTTTTCTTTCTTTCTCTCATTCCCTCTCTACCGCTTTCCTCCCTCCCTTTTTCTTTTCCTCCCCTTTCTCTCCTTTCTTCCTCTACCTCATTCCTTCCTTCCTTTGCTCTTTGCTTCCATGCTTCTTTCTCTCTTTCCTCCTTACTTTTCTTCTCCCCTCCCTCCCCCTCTCTCTTTCCTTCTTTCTCCTGTTCCGTCCCTCCCTCTTCCTTCCCATTTTTTCTTTCCTTCTCTCCTTTCTTCTCTACCTCTTTCCTTCCTTCCCCCTTTTTCTTCTTCTTTCTCCCTTCTCTACCTCTTTCCTTCCTTCCTTTGTTTTTTGCTTCCATCCTTCCTTCTCTCTTTCTTTCCCTCCCTCTTTCTCTCCTTCTTTCCTTCCTTCATTCCCTCTTTCTTTCCTTTCCTTTTTTCTTTCCTTCTCTCCTTCCCTCTCAATCTCTTTCTTCCCTCGCTCCGTTTTTCTTTTCCTCCCCTTTCTCTCCTTCTTTCCTTCCTTCCTTTGCTCTCTCTTTCCTTCCTTCCTTTTTTCTTTCTTTCTCTCATTCCCTCTCTACCTCTTTCCTCCCTCCCTTTTTCTTTTCCTCCCCTTTCTCTCCTTTCTTCCTCTACCTCATTCCTTCCTTCCTTTGCTCTTTGCTTCCATGCTTCTTTCTCTCTTTCCTCCTTACTTCCCCCCCCCCCCCATCTTTCTTTCTCTCTTTCCTCCTTACTTTCCTTCCCTCCCTCTTCCTTCCCTTTTTTCTGTATCATCATTTAGCTTTTTGGAATTTTTAAGTCCTTTCTGCTGCTTTTTAGGGGGTTTTATGAGTGATGATCGCTCGTTGGTCTAGGTTGCTGTAGGTGTTTTCGGGCTATATGGCCATGGTCTAGAGGCATTCTCTCCTGACGTTTCGCCTGCATCTATGGTAAGCATCCTCAGAGGTAGTGAGGTCTGTTGGAACTAGGAAAAAGGAAAAGAGGAAACAAACAAGGACATCTAATCACCTCTCAACAAAAGTTTGCTCTAGGCAATGTCAGGCCATTATATGATAATCAAGGTGGTCAGTTGAAACATTCACACCTAGCTCCAGCAGACAAGAGTCCTTTGTCTCACCCTGGTCATTCCACAGATAGATAAACCCTTTTTCCTAGTTCCAACAGACCTCACTACCTTGGAGGATGCTTGCCATAGACGGAGGCAAAACGTCAGGAGAGAATGCCTCTAGACCATGACCATATAGCCCGAAAAAAACCTACAACAACTCAGTGATTCCGGCCATGAAAGCCTTCAACAATACATTGCTCATTGGTCTGTTAGGGGTATAATATCCAAATTTGGTGACATTTCGTCCAGTGGTTTTTGAGTTATGTTAATCCCACAAACAAACATTACATTTTTATTTATATAGATCTATGCAGTTGTCAAATATAACCCAAGCATCTTACCGTCAGGCTCCATCTATATTGTCATATAATGCTGTTTCATAATGCAGTTTAACTGCCCTGAACTGTGTTATATGGCAGTGTAGATGGGGCTCTAGTCATGAATCACCAATATTTGGGGCTGTCGCCCCCCAAAACCTTTCCCCATTCACTCATTACTCCTCAGTAATGCACAAGAGCTGGACATTTGTCATGTTGGATGGAATTTGTTTCATGAGGTGCCAGCCTTTGTAAAAGGATAAAACAGGCTATTCTTAGTATTATTTTGTAAAAAAAAATGTTTATATTTTAAGGGGCATTCAAAGACACACAGAGAGAAAATGTCTGACTCAAAGTCAGTTTCCCCAGTTGGCATTTATTCTTTTTTAGTCACTGATGAAGATAAACACATTTCCATGGGAAACGCTGATAAGAACCTCAGGCAGATGGAGCATGGGAGCAAAGGAGAGCTTTGGCCCCATTGAAAGCATCGCTGAAAGCATATATTTCAGTGTTTCTCAACCTTCCTAATGCTGCGACCCCTTAATACAGTTCCTCCTGTTGTGGTGACCCCCCAAACACATAATTATTTTCGTTGCTACTTCATAGCTATAATTTTGCTACTGTTATGAATTGTAATGTCAATATCTGATATGCAGGATGTATTTTCATTCACTGGACCAAATTTGGCACAAATATCCGATATGCCCAAATCTGAATACTGGTAGGGTTAAGGGAGATTGATTTTGTCATTTGGGATTTATAGTTCACCTCCAATCAAAGAGCACCCTGAACTCCACCAATGATGGAATTGAACCAAACTTGGTGACCCCCTATAATAGAATCAAAGATACCTGGGGCAGGGGGGAACAGACAGATCCCACCGCTGCCACCAATATAATAAAATCAAAGGGAATATCGAGGCAGGGTGGACACCACGATCACACCTCTGCCCTTCTGTATATAGCGTGGAACAAAAGGCTGAGCCTAAGTGACCGAAGTACTTGATAGAAATATAGCTGCCACCACCTCAGAATTGCCGGCCTGAGGGACCAAAAGGGTGTGATTGTATACGAGGTAAATTTGGCTTGAGTATCTTATAACTATGATGAGAGAATTAATTCTAAAAGAGGCGAAAGGATTGAGGTCCACTCTAATTAACGATGAAACAATTAAGAGTTTATTTTGTATTAAAAATGAACAACTACTCGATGAAATGAGTGGTACAAAATCTTGATGCAGGTGCAGTAACTTGGTTGCTGGAACACAAACAGTTCTCCTGACAGAATAACTTTTATATCTGAGAATCCCTTTAAACCACTGTTCTACTATTAGACACAGTATTCCCTGGGATACAGACCCAAGAAAAATGGCAATAAGGTATCTGTGAAACCTTTACAAGGCTCACTAAAGCACAGCCCTCCTTTACTAGTTCTCTCTAACTCAGTAAAGCTCTGGCTTCCTGCCTTCCCCTTATTCCAAAACCTTAGAGATCTCCCTAAAAGTTCTCTCACTTCTGTCAGTTCCCTGCTCTCAAAAATCCACCTCTCTCTCTCTGCCTCCCAGACTCTTCTCCCTGTCAGATAAGACAGCTCCCTTTCCCTCCATCAGCTGACTCCACCCCTGATTGTTACACCCAATCAGGAGTCAGCCTGACTCCTCCTCCTTCTCTGTTCAACAACCAGGGGGCCAGCTACTGCCAAGCAGGCTTCGGCCTAGCCAGCTAAAAGGTAGTTTTATTACACCCCCCCAACCATAAAATGATATTTGTTGCTACTTCATAACTGTAATTTTGCTGTAGTTCACCAATATCCAGAGAGCACTGTGGACTCACACAATGATGGATCTGGATCAAGCTTGGCACAAATACTCAATATGCTCAAATGTGAACTCTGGTGGAGTTTGGGGAAAATAGACCTTGACATTTGGAAGTCGTAAGTTTCTGGGATTTATAGTTCACCTACAATCAAAGAGCCCCTTGAATCCCACTAATGATAGAACTGGGCCAAAGTTCCCACACAGAACCCCCATGACCAAGAGGTTCAAATAGTGGCTCCAGAACCTGTGGATATGGAGAACAAGCTTTACTGGTGTTTCTTATAGAAGAGGCTCTAAAGCTGGCTCTCATATGTGGACGTGAGTCATCTTTTTCAAACAAAGAGCCATAAAGGGCTAACCAACTTTTTTGGAAGGAGAAGTGATCTCTCTAAGCAAGATGCAAAAAGGTTTGAGTATATAGATCAAAGAAAGGCTCAACGCAATGAAGCCAAAGGGCAGGCATGCAGCCTGAAACTCCCTCTGTCACACATTACTCTACACAAGCGTTGGTGCCTCTTCTCTTCCAACAAAAACACTTTGTGCCACAGTAATGGAAGATGGTAAGAATAGATTAATGGTGTATATGAAGACTGAGTGACAAATGCAGAATGTGAAACGGATTTGCATGTGGATGCGGACTTGCTGAGAGAGTGGGAGGTGCTGATGGAATGATAGAGTGAGAACGAAGCACAGTTTTTCAGAGTAACTAAAATTAAACAGGTGTAATGGTTTGAGCCGAATCCATGAAAGGGTGTTTCCTGTCAAGATTTGATCCGAGAAGGCATGTCATTTCCACCTTGTGAGGCTGAGAGAATGTGGCTTGGCCCAAGTCACCCTGTGAGTTTCCATCTCTGAATGGAGATTTGAACCAACACTCAAATAGCTATCAGTTGTTCTCAACCTGGGGGTCGGGACCTCTAGAGGGGTCGCAAGGGGATGTCAGAGGGGTCGCCAAAGACCATCACAGACAGTATTTTCTGTTGGTCATGGGAATTCTGTGTGGGAAGTTTGTCCTAATTCTATTGTTGGTGGGCTTCAGAATGCTCTTTGATTGTAGGTGAACTATAAATCCCAGCAACGACAACTCCCAAATTCCACCAGTGTTCGCATTTGGATATATTGAGTATTCATATCAAGTTTTGTCCAGATCCATCACTGTTTGAGTCTACATTGCTCTCTGCATGTAGGTGAACTACAACTCCAAAACTCAAGGTCAATGCCCACTAAGCCCTTCCAGTATTTTCTGTTGGTCATGGGAGTTCTGTGTGCCTAGTTTGGTTCAATTCCATTGTTGCTGGAGTTCAGAATACTCTTTGATTGTAGGTGAACTATAAATCCCAGCAACTACAACTCACAAATGTCATAGTCTATTTTACCCAAATTCCACCAGTGTTCGCATTTGGGCATATTGAGTATTCATGCCAAGTTTGATCCAGATCCATCATTGTGTGAGTGCCTAGTTTGGTTCAATTCCATTGTTGCTGGAGTTCAGAATACTCTTTGATTGTAGGTGAACTATAAATCCCAGCAACTACAACTCTCAAATGTCATAGTCTATTTTCCCCAAATTCCACCAGTGTTCGCATTTGGGCCTATTGAGTATTCATGCCAAGTTTTGTCCAGATCCATAATAGTTTGAGTCTACATTGCTCTCTGGATGTAGGTGAACTACAGCTCCAAAACTCAAGGTCAATGCCCACTAAGCCCTTCCAGTATTTTCTGTTGGTTGTGGGAGTTCTTTGTGCCAAATTTGGTTCAATTCCATTGTTGGTGGAGTTCAGCATGCTCTTTGAATGTAGGTGAACTATAAATCCCAGCAACTACAACTCCCAAATGACAAAATCAATCCTCCCATCCCAACCCCACCAGTATTCAAATTTGGACGTATTGGGTATTTATGCCAAATTTGGTCCAGTGAATGAGAATACATCCTGCATATCAGATATTTACATAACAATTCATAACAGTAGCAAAATTACAATTATGAAGTAGCAATGAAAATAATTTCATGGCTGGGGGTCACCACAACATGAGGAACTGTATTAAGGGGTCGCGGCATTAGGAATGCTGAGAACCACTGAGCTAGACTGTGGCTCTTATCACAATTAATTCCCCTCGAATTACTTGTAACTGCTTTGAATCTTGTAACCTAAACATTGTAATTCCTTAGCTATGGCTAGAATGTGATGCAATGGCTATTCTCTCTCAAGTATCACAAGCTCTTTGGTCTGCCTTGATTCAACAAAGCTAGTGTAGTAAACAGCTAGGCCTTGGGTGATTTACTCTTTCTTCTTCCTTCAGCTCTATTGGCAGTCAAACTTCTGCCATTCCAAGTTGGCTGTGGGTAGAATGAGGCTGGTACACACAAAATCCCAAACTACACTTCTTCCTTTTGGTCCCTTTCCATCCCAAATTTCCCACAGAGAGCAGGAGGTAAAAGCCAAGAAGCCAGAGGAACGTTAGCTAATGTGTGGGGTGGATATAAATCTCTGAACACAAAGCAGAGACAAGGAAAAATGCCAACTATTCTCCATTCTGTATATAGCCTAGCAGGGCAGAACGAGGTACCTTTTTGCCAAAACCAGTAGAGTTATGTGTTCACTGCATTGTAGAATGAATGTAGTTTGACACCACTCAAACTGCAATAGCTCAGTGTTATGGAATTGATGTTTTCCAGGGTCCTTGGTCTTCGCTGCCAAAGAGTATTGGTGCCTCGCCAAAATACAAATTAGGACGCCATAGCACTGAGCCATGGCAGTGAAAATAGCGTCGAGCTGGATTAATTGATTTATGATTTATTTTATTTTTTATTTTGTTGTATTATTTTATATTGTTTAGTGTATTCTTATGATTTATTTACTTTATTATGTTGCCGTTTTGTATTTTGGTTTTATTTTATTGTAATGCATTGTTCAGGCTTGGCCTCATGTAAGCCGCTCCGAGTCCCTGTTGCAGAGATGGTGGTGGGGTGTTGCGCTGGTATGGCTGTAACAGAAGCTCCCATTTTATTTGCTTTGTATTAAGTGTTTGCTTGCAGCCCAAGGCTTGGGATTCTGCAGAAGGGTGGCTTCCTGTTAAAGTTTGCAGTTATAGGACAGGCCCCCTGTCCATCATCGTTAAGTTTGGTTCCACCCGCTGTTCGGGACAATTGAGAAGGGAAAGGAGCCATTTTCAGTCAGTCTCAGCAAGGAAAGCTAATGTACAGGACATGTGCAAGCTTCCCCTGTACAAAAGCTTCAACCCTTAACACTTTCCGGGGGGAAACAGTCTCAAGAGCATCCAAGACCTCCCGGGAGAGAACAGTCTTAAGAGCAAAAGGATTTCCAAAGATTCTCAGGGAAACAGCCCTAAAGCTCTGAGGAATTTCGGAGGGAAAAATTGCTTTGAACATCCAAGAACTCCAGTTGAAGTGACTACAGGCCTTCTGGTAGGTCCACTCGGTGCTTTGAGACGCAGTTCAATACGGTAGTGGAGCCCACATCAGTTAGGTTTAGGATCACAGTTAGTCTGGGAGAAGTTTGGAAAGGGATTTTCCTTTAGAGTAAAAGTAACAGTTAAAAGCCTGGAAGCATTTGTTTAACCCTTTGAAGACAAAAGAAGTTTCTGTTGATTGTTCACCAATAAAAGACTTAGTTATATTTTACAAGCCCTCTAAAGACTGTTTATGGTGAAAATCCTTACGAATTTCTCTTCGGGGCCCCTGGCTTCCCGCTGGGCTAAAGTTGCACATCCTGTTTTAAAAGCAATTTTTGTTTTCAAGCCCAGCATGCGACAGAACAGGTATAAATAAAGATTATTATTAGAAACACAACAAGATGAGTCCACAGCAGACACTCTGCTGGCTGTTGAATTGGATCACATGTCAGACACTTCCCAGGTGTCCAGGACTGTGTGACGTATCGGCGACTAATGCGTGCAGATCCCAGTAAGGTGGCCTTCTGCAGCTGGCAGATGGTAATTTTGTCAACGCTGATTGTGTTTAAGTGCGGGCCAAGGTCCTTAGGCACTGCATCCAGTGTGCCGATCACCACTGGGACCACCTGGTTTGTGCCAGAGTCTTTGCAGTTTGATTTTTAAATCCTCATATCGTGTCAACTTTTCCAGTTGTTTCTCTCCAATCCTTCTGTCACCTGGGATTGCGACATCGATGATCCATACTTTGTTTTTTAACATGATTGTGAGGTCAGGAATATTATGCTCCAGAACTCTGTCTGTCTGAATCCGGAAGTCCCAGAGGAGTTTGGCGTGTTCATTCTCTGTAACTTTTTCCGGCTTGTGATCCCACCAGTTCTTTGTCGCAGGCAGATGGGATTTGTGGCATAAGTTCCAATGAATCATCTGAGCAACGGTGTTGTGCCTCTGCTTGTAGTCTGTCTGTGCAATCTTCTTGCAGCAGCTCAGGATGTGATCTATTTTTTCATCTGCTTCCTTGCAGAGTCTACATTTGGGATATTATTATTATTATTATTATTATTATTATTATTATTATTAATTCTACAGCACACAAGGAGCGTTCGTTAAAGATTTCCCCTGACCCACTTCTTGTGGACTAAGAGCAATGAAACTTGGCACAGTTATGAGCCCTTCTCTCCATCGGTGCCACCTAGGGGCACACAATCCTCCCATCTTTTTAAGCAACTGTAAACCATGCTTGTAGAAGTCAACAGGTTGCTCCGAAAGCCAAGTTATGACTTCGGAAATCAGAGTCTCATCATCTGAAAAATACTTGTCCTTCAAATATAACTTAATTGTTGGAAAGAGGTGGAAGTCTGATGATGCGAAGTCAGGAGAATAAGGGGGATGTGGTAGAATTTCAAAGCCACAGGAGCATGCTTCCATTTGGGCAACATGTGAGTTGTGAACTGGTCCATTGTCTTGCAGAAGGTGTCTCACCTTTGGTGTCTCATCATTGTCTCACCTTTGGTGAGCATGCCATGTCTCTTGGTTCTGATGGCCTCCTGCAATTTCCACAGCAGTGAAGCCTAGTATGCCCCAGTGATCATGGTACCCTTTGCTAGGAAATCCAACAATACTACTCCGTTCTGCTCCAAAAATGTGAGCATGACCTTGCCTACCGAGAGTTGGGCACATGCCTTCTTTGGAGGTGGTGCATCACCATTGTATTTTGGGGAGTCACCAACACTCCAGGGGTCCTCAAACTTTTTAAACAGAGAGCCAGGTCACAGTCCCTCAAATTGTTGGAGGGCTGGATTATAATTTGGAAAAAAAAAAATCATGAATGCACACTGCACATATTTTATTTGTAGCGCAAAAACACTTAAAAACAACACAAGAGAGAGCCCCTCCGGCTGGAGGTATATCCCATCTCCGCTCCCTCCTTTGTTTTTGCGCCTACCTTCAGGAAAGGTGGGCATCTCCACCTCTGTCTCTCCCTCTCTCTCAATCTCTTGGTCCCAATGGCTGAGGAGAAAGTCAGGAGAAGAGGTGACTTTTGGTGCACACGCCGGGGTCTTCAGGCATGCCTCCGGACCCAAAGCGGGCCAGGCAAGGGAGCAAGTGCGGCAAGTGTAGTTACTGGGATGTATAGTTCACCTACAATCAAAGAGCATTCTGAACTCCACCAATGATGGAATTGAACCAAATATGGCACACAGAACTCCCACGACAGACAGAAAATATATATCAATGATTGGTGGGGGGGGGGGGGGGGAAATACTGTTTGCTTACAGTTGAAAATTACCTAGGGCCACCTCTGCCCCCGAGTAAAGCCAAACACTATAGTTTCTCCCAAAGGGCGTGCCATCACAAAAAAGAAGGGATTCAGTGGCCAATTGAGACTGTAGCATATCTTCTGGAGGTCAGAAGAACTGTCTTGGACTAAATAATACTGATCTATAGGATGGCTTAAGTGGCCTTGTTTATGTGCCCTCCGTAAAACTTATCTAGGGTTTTTCGTCAAGCTCCTGAATATCATACGGCTTTGTTGTTTCAAAGGGTTCCTTGACACTTTCATGGGTCTTTTATGGGGAAAAGGAAATTGTGGTAAGTCTTTCTTGTTTTGTATCCTCAAGGGCGGAGAGACCACTGTTGATGTCGTTCTCTGCTCCTTTCCTGCACTTCTTCCTGTGCCAAAGACTCCCTGATAATTGGATGACCATCTGGGGCTTTGAAGAAACTTGTCCCCATAACACTACAAAGTCAAAGGCATGACTCTCTCCAAAAGCATCCCCAAACTGGCTACCATTGGAAACAGAATTCTACGCATTTGTGTTTAGAAGCAGCTTCAAAAATGTCAGAGACATTTGGGCTGTAGTGGGAAAGAGATGTGAATGTTTTCATAGAACCTGAAGGAGGGAAAATGTCAAAAGAATAAGATTAGTCAGCGTTCATGCGATACATTTGGATATCAAAGTTCATGCAACATATTTTGGGAAAGGCTGCCTTTGAACAACATCCGTGGTTCTTGTTCTGTCTCGCAAATTGAACAAATTGTCTTTATCCTATATTCTTTATCCTATAGGACGTATACTTTAAACCCAGTGGGAAGCCGGGGTGCCTCAAAGAGGGATTCTTAGGGATTTCCAGATGTCATAGAATCATAGAATCAAAGAGTTGGAAGAGACCTCATGTGCCATCCAGTCCAACCCCCTGCCAAGAAGCAGGAATATTGCATTCAAATCACCCCTGACAGATGGCCATCCAGCCTCTGTTTAAAAGCTTCCAAAGAAGGAGCCTCCACCACACTCCGGGGCAGAGAGTTCCACTGCTGAACGGCTCTCACAGTCAGGAAGTTCTTCCTCATGTTCAGATGGAATCTCCTCTCTTGTAGTTTGAAGCCATTGTTCCACGTCCTAGTCTCCAGGGAAGCAGAAAACAAGCCCGCTCCCTCCTCCCTGTGGCTTCCTCTCACATATTTATACATGGCAATCATATCCCCTCTCAGCCTTCTCTTCTTCAGGCTAAACATGCTCAGGTCCTTAAGCCGCTCCTCATAGGGCTTGTTCTCCAGACCTTTTATTATTTTAGTTGCTCTCTTCTGGACACATTCCAGCTTGTCAATATCTCTCTTGAATTGTGGTGCCCAGAATTGGACACAATATTCCAGGTGTGGTCTAACCAAAGCAGAATAGAGGGGTAGCATGACTTCCCTAGATCTAGACACTATGCTCCTCTTGATGCAGGCCAAAATCCCATTGGCTTTTTTTGCCGCCACATGACATTGTTGGCTCATGTTTAACTTGTTGTCCATGAGGACTCCAAGATCTTTTTCACACGTACTGCTCTCGAGCCAGCCGTCACCCATTCTGATGGTCTTTAGAGTCTTTAAGGGTACAACAAAGTCTTTATTAAGGAACAAATAACAAATCTTCAAACAACACTTCAAGGCTTTCTTATTCTAGTCTTTAAGAGACTGGCACTGACTTGGATTAACTGTACTCTCTCAGCATGAGGAAGAACCCTTTATAATCTATCCCAGGCTGTCTATCATCTGGGCCTCACTGGTCTGGGTCTTACTACCGATCCCAAATGTGTCTGGACATCGAGTAAACCTACCAGCCAAGGCTTGAAGATATTTCAGCTAGAATTTCGTGGTTCTGTAATGCTGTCCTGTGGGAACTTCAGGGCTGTTTTCCCCTCTGGTGCTGTGAGGCTGAGAGGCTGTGAGCTCTCAGCCAGAACCTTTGGGATTTATTTATTTATTTATTTCCATCACTTATACCCTACCCTTCTCACCCCCGCGGGGGGACTCAGGGCGGCTTACAGAAAAAGGCACAATTTGATGCCCATATCGAATATACAAACATAAGACAGTTAAAATGATTAACCAAATTAAAATAATCAATACACAGTAATACCAAACACAATAAATTAATCCCACGCTCAGCGTTTTCAGGGTTCCGTAGGGCCATTCCATTTTATCCATTCCTGCTCATCATCAATGTTTTAGTTGTCAGACCGACCAAATGCCTGTTCCCACAACCAGGTCTTCAGTTTTTTCCTAAATGAGAAAAGGGAGGTCGCCGATCTAATCTCCCCGGGGAGGGAATTCCACAGGTGAGGGGCCACCGCTGAGAAGACCCTGCTTCTTGTCCCCGCCAGCCTCACCTGTGATAGAGGCGGGGTCGAAAGCAGGGCCTCCCCAGAAGATCTTAAACTCCGAGGTGGGACGTAGAGGGAGATCCGTTCAGACAGATACACTGGGCCGGAACCGTATAGGGTTTTGTAGGTCAAAACCAGCACTTTGAATTGTGCTCAAAATTGGATCGGCAGCCAGTGGAGCTGACACAACAGGGGGGTGGTATGCTCCCTGTATGCCGCTCCAGTGAGCAATCTGGCTACCTCTCGTTGGACTAGCTGGAGTTTCCAAGCAGTCTTCAAAGGCAACCCCACGTAGAGTGCATTGCAGTAATCCAATCGGGATGTAACAAGAGCATGGACCACTGTGGCCAAGTCCGACTTCCCAAGGTACGGGCGCAGCTGGTGCACAAGTTTTAATTGTGCAAAAGCTCTCCCGGCCACCACCGAGACCTGGGGTTCCAGGCTCAGCAATGAGTCCAGGATGACTCCCAAGCTGCGAACCTGCGTCTCCAGGGGGAGTGTAACCCCGTCTAACACAGGCTGTAACCCTATGCCCTGTTCGGTCTTACGACTGACCATTAGGACCTCTGTCTTGATCTTTTCCTTCTGTTTCTATTTCCCTGAATGGTCCCCAGATGATCTTGAGGAATGAAGCTTTTCCTACGGGACGAGCTGGTCTACGTCCTACAGACTAGCTTCCTTATGTGTGACTGACTGAAAATGGCTCCCTTCCCTTCTCAAAACCCAAAAGGGGGCGGAACTAAGGAACCTAGTGATGATGGACAGGTGGCCTGCCCTATAACTGCAAATTTTAACAGGAAGCCACCCTGCTGAAGAATCCCAAGCCTTGGACTGCAAGCAAACATTTAATACAAGGCAAATAAATTGGGAGCTTCTGGTACAGCTGTACCAGCACAGTTCTCAATTTTCTATTTCCCTGACCCCTTAATACAGTTCCTTATGTTATGGTGACCCCCCCCCCCCCCCCCCGCAACCATAACATTATTTTCATTGCTATTTCATAACTGTCATTTTGCTACTGTTATGAATCATAATGTAAATATCTGATATGCAAGATGTATTTTCATTCACTGGACCAAACTTGGCACAAATACCTATACACTCAAATTTGAATACTGTTGGGGTTGGGAGGGGGGTTGATTTTGTCATTTGGAAGTTGTAGTTGCTGGGATTTATAGTTCGCCTACACTCAAAGAGAAGACAATTATGTTGGGGAAATGGAAGGAAAAAGGAAGAGGGGCAAGATGGATGGATGGCACCCTTGAAGTGACTGGATTGACCTTGAAGGAGCTGGGGGTGGTGATGGCTGACAGGGAGCTCTGGCATGGGTTGGTCCATGAGGTCACAAAGAGTTGGAAACGACTGAATGAATGAACAACAACACTCTCAAAGAGCATTCAGAACTCCACCAAAGATGGCATTGAACCAAATTTGGTACACAGAACTCCAATGACCAACAGAAAATACTGGAAGGGTTTGGTGGGCCTTAAGATTTGGAGTTGTAGTTCACCTACATCCAAAGAGCACTTTGGGCTCAAACAATGATGGATCTGGACCAAACTTGGCACAAATACTCAATATGCCCAAATGTGAACACAAGTAGAGTTTGGGGGAAAATAGACCTTGGCATTTGGTAGTTGTAGTTGTTGGGATTTATAGTTCACCTGCATCCAAAGAGCACTTTGGGCTCAAACAATGATGGATCTGGACCAAACGTGGCAGAAATATTCAATATGCCCAAATGTGAACACCAGTGGAGTTTTTTTTTTGGGGGGGGGGGTAGACCTTGACATTTGGTAGTTGTAGTTGTTGGGATTTATAGTTCACCTACATCCAAAGAGCACTTTGGGGTCAAACAATGATGGACACAAACCTGACACACAGAACTCCCATGACCAATATAAAATACTGTGTTTTCTGGTGGTCTTTAGCGACCCCTCTGACACCCCACTCATTACCCCCCCCCCCCAGGGTCCCGACCACCAGGATGAGAAACGCTGAACTACATTGATCAGACTTCCCTGTAATTCAGTACAGCCAACCCCTTGTTCCCAAACCAAGATGCTTAAAGGAGTTATTCGCCAGTCTTTCAATTACCATTTCCGATTCATTGTATATCTTAATCCCTTTTGTGTTCCCGTTTAACACAACAATGCTATTCTCTTGATAAACAGAGATTAGGATCGCAATGTCATCATTTCCCCATTTCAGTATTGTTGATCTTGTTTGCGTCCAACCCGATGGATCGCTGGTATGGTCTCTACTCTTTGGGAGAACAAGAACACTTTGAAACAGCTGCGCCGACTTTTTGCCAACTAGAGTTTGGAAAAGTTACTCTTTGGCACTAGAATTCCCCAAACCCAAGGGAAAATCCAGAATCTGAGATTCTGCTATATGAGAAGAAATATCCAAACACTGATTCTAACATGTAAATCTTTCTATTCTTTCTATTCTATTCTATAGACATAATAAAAGTGAAAAATGTATATGTGTATGTGGCAGAGGTGTCTACTTGTACAGACAGCCTCCCACCACCACAAACAGGCTATAGTTCCAAGGGATACCAAGGCACTTGTTTATAGAGCTATTGTCCTCCCAACCCCGCTATATGCCTGCGAAACATAGACTGTCTACAGATGTCACATGCAACTTCTGGAATGATTCCATCAGCGCTGCCTCTGGAAAATCCTGCAAATCTCTTGGGAAGACAGGTGGACAAACGTCAGCGTGCTGGAAGAAGAAGCAAAGACCCACCAGCATTGAAGCAACGGTCCTCCACCATCAACTCCACTGGACTGGCCACGTTGTCCAGATGCTCGACCATCGTCTCCCAAAGCAGTTGCTCTACTCCAAACTCAAGAATGGAAAATGGGATGTTGGTGGACAAGAAAAGAGATTTAAAGATGGGCTCAAAGCCAACCTTAAAAACTCTGGCATAGACACGAAGATCTGGGAAGCCCTGGCCCTTGTGCACTCCAGCTGGAGGTCAGCTGTGACCAGCAGTGCTGCAGAATTTGAAGAGGCACAAATGGAGGGCGAGAGAGAAAAATGTGCCAAGGGGAAGGTGCATCAAGCCAACCCCGACCGCGACCAACTTCTACCTGGAAACCAATGCCCTCACTGCAGGAGAACATGCAGATCAAGAGTAGGGCTCCACAGTCACCTGCGGACCCACTGCCAGGACACCGCACTTGGAGGACTGAGCTTGATTTATAAGAGTTGTAGTTCACCTACATCCAGAGAGCATCCAACGATGGGTCTGGACCAAACATGGCACACAGATAAGATGGCCAACTGTGGATATAGGCCTGGTTTGGGGAAGATTGGCCCATGGTTTTGGGAATTGTAGTTCACCCACATCTTTATGCATTTTCTAATGGAAGCATTTATTTTAAAACCCAAATCAAAAACTGGGGGTTTTTCCCCCTTATAGATAGGTTTACTAATTAACTAAATGATATTACCTAACACTCCAAAACAAACAATACTTTTTTCAGACAACCCAGGCATTGCTGGGTACCCAAGCTAGTGTCATAATAAAATTCCCACTCAAATTTGAACATGATTCCCGTTACTTTAGCACAACAGTTGTCAAACAAATGGTATTGTGCAGCTCTTCTATCTTTCTCTTCTTACTCAGAGCCTGGTATTTTTTGTTCCAGAAAGAAAGGATGGGGGAAATTATCTTGACTGGTGATATAAGGGGGAAATTGGTAATACAAACATCCATCACAAAAAAAAAATCCATAACCATACCCTTAGATAGATTTAAAATATTCATGCAGCAGCAGTTTCATATCAGCTATCCATTTTAGCAACATTGACACCCAACTGTGAATGAATGCATTCAAGATCAGGCTTCTCAAAAATACTTTGCTTTGCAATCAGGATTGTTGACAGAGATTAGGGGAGCCTTGGAGGAATAGAAGATAACATGCTTATTCATGTAAATGAAATGCCCCACCTTGATTGACTATTTAATGCAGTTTGAAGTTAGTGTCAAGCTGTAACGGCCAGGCAACAAACACCCACAAAAGTGCATGAAAGAAAGCTCTTAATGTGCATAGTTCATAGAATCATAGAATCAAAGAGTTGGAAGAGACCTCACGGGCCATCCAGTCCAACCCCATTCTGCCAAGAAGCAGGAATATTGCATTCGAAGCACCCCAGACAGATGGCCATCTAGCCTCTGTTTAAAAGCTTCCAAAGAAGGAGCCTCCACCACGGAGAGTTCCACTGCTGAACAGCTCTCACAGTCAGGAAGTTCTTCATCATGTTCAGGTGCAATCTCCTTTCTTGTAGTTTGAAGCCATTGTTCTGCATCCTAGTCTCCAAGGAAGCAGAAAACAAGCTCCCTCCTCCCTATAACTTCCTCTCACATATTTATACATGTCTTTCATGTCTCCTCTCAGCCTTCTCTTCTACAGGCTAAACATGCCCAGCTCTTTAAGCCGCTCTTCATAGGGCTTGTTCTCCAGACCCTTGATCATTTTAGTCGCCCTCCTCTGGACACATTCCAGCTTGTCAATATCTTTCTGGAATTGTGGCGCCCAGAATTGGACACAATATTCCAGGTGTGGTCTAACCAAGTTGGAATAGAGGGATAGCATGACTTTCCTGGATCTAGACACTAGGCTCCTATTGATGCAGGCCAAAATCCCATTGGCTTTTTTTGCCGCCACATCACATTCCTGGCTCATGTTTAACTTGTTGTCCACGAGGACTCCAAGATCTTTTTCACACGTACTGCTCTTGAGCCAGGCATTGTCCCCCATTCTGTATCTTTGCATTTTGTTTTTCCTGCCTAAGTGGAGTATCTTGCATTTGTCCCTGCTGAACTTCATTTTGTTAGATTTTGCCAATCATCTCTCTAATCTGTCAAGATTGTTTTGAATCCTGCTCCTGTCCTCTGGAGTCTTGGCTCTCCCTTCCAGTTTGGTGTCGTCTGCAAACTTGATGATCATGCCTTCTAACCCTTCGTCTAAGTCATTAATAAAGATGTTGAACAGGACCCATTGTCCAAATGGCGGCATCATCAGTGCAAGGAAAGGCGGTGGATCATGCCCATACTGGTGACACCACCATTCCCAGCCAGCCATATATCTCTATATAAGTCCCTGGCCATTGTGTTTGGTTAAACCCAGTAAAAATATGATACCTACAGGATGTCAGTGAACATTGTGGGAACAGACAGAAGTTAATTCAAAGGGAGTCTGGGTTTACTTACCCATTGAGACTCACTCTTAATGCAATATTCATGGTGCTCATATCCAGTGCAAAATATTAAAGTAAGTGGTACATTCTGAAGTCTTATTCTTTTCAGATAAATGGTAAACCATCACCACCTATTGGCCAAAATGAAAAAAAGGAAGGATGCTGTTTTTATATACATGCTAACTTGGGTACCCTGCAATTCTCGGGTTATTTGAAAAATTGTTTTTGGATGTAATGTAATATCAGTTAGGTAATTTGTATGAATGTTCTCATTAGAAAATGCATAGGGATGTGGGTGAACTACAATTCCCAAAACCGTTAGTCAATCTTCCCCAAACTCTGCCAAAGTTCAAAGTAGTCGACATTGGGTCTGTGCACCAAGTTTGGTCCAGATCTGTCATGGGCTGAGTTTGGGGCTAGATTGTGTGCTCTCTGAATGCAGGTGAACTACAACTCCCAGAATGCAAGATCAATCCCCCACCCCCACCAAAAAAAAAACAACCCTTTCCAGTATTTTATGTTGATCATGGGTTTTCAGTGTGCCAAGCTTGATCTAAGTCCATTGTTGTAGGGATTCAGAGTCTCTTTGATTGTAGGTGAACTATAAATCCCAGCAACTACAACTTCTAAATGTCAAGGTCAATTCTTCCCAAATCCCACCAGTATTCAATTTTAAGCGTATCGGGTATCCATGCCAAGTTTTGTCCCGATCAATCATTATTTGGGTTCACTCTGGATCTAGGTGAACTACAACTCCCCCAAATCAAGGTCCATTCCCATCAAATCATTCCAGTATTTTCTGTTTGTCACGGGGGCTCTGTGTGCCAAGTTTGGTCTAATGCCATCACTGGGGCTCAGAGTTCATAAGAAAGAGGGAGCAGACTTGTTTTCCGCTGCCCTGGAAACTAGCACTAGGAGCAATAGGTTCAAATTACAGAAAAGGAAATTCCACTTAAATATTAGGAAGCACTTCCTGACTGTACGATCTGTTCAACCGTGGAACTCTTTGTGTGTTGGTACGGCTGTACCAGGAGCTCCAAATTCCCTTTCGTTCTTTGAGCGTTTGCATGTGCTTGTTCTGGCCTTGCATTTTGCAGTTGGATGGCTCCTGCTAGGCTGCAGTCATGGGGCTAGCCACCTGTCAATCACTGTTAAATTTTAGTTCCACCCTTTTTTCCAGGTTCAGGAGGGAAAGGGAACCATTTTAGTTCAGTCTTACAGTTGGAAGCTCAGCTACAGGACGTGAAAGTTTTCTACCTGTAGAGAAGCTTCGTTCCTTACAAAGTCCGGGGGAAAACAGTCCCAAAAGCTCTGACTGGGGAATTTACAGCCTCACAGCCTTCAGAACAGTCTCTAAAGAAAGGCTTTTAAGAGAAACAGCTTTACAGCACAACTCTTGTTGGGGTTGGAGAAACGGACCTACAACTTTCGTGGGAAAAATCCTAAGGACTCCAGCTAGAAATTCTTCAGAGCTTTGGCTGGTAGGTCTACTCGGTTACCCAAAATGGAGTTGGGAGTAGGACCCACACCAGCAAAGCCAAGAAAGCAGATTGCCCAATGAGGGGTCAAAAAGGGTTTTCCTCGTAAAGGAAAGAAATAGTTCTCCAAGCAAGCTGCCTGTCCCTTGTGGGCAAGATTTAAGCAAGCCACTAGTTGATTCAAAGCCTTGAAGTATTTGTTTGATTTGTTGAAGATCTAAGATTGTTTGTTGAAGACCTCAGCAATAATAAAGAACTTTGTTAAACTTTTAAGCTTCTAAAGACTTTCTATAGGAAAACCCATAGGGCCTCTCATCTGAGGCACCCCAGCTTCCCGCTAGGCACAAAGAGTACGTCCTGTTCAAAAGCCAATTGCTATAGGCCCAGTGCGCAACCGGAGCCCCCAGTGGTGCAGTGGGTTAAAGCTCTGTGCCGGCAGGACTGAAGACCGACAGGTCACAGGTTCGAATCCAGGGAGAGGCAGATGAGCTCCCTCTATCAGCTCCAGCTCCTCATGCGGGGACATGAGAGAAGCCTCCCACAAGGATGATAAAAACATCAAATTATCCGAGTGTCCCCTGGGCAACGTCCTTGCAGACGGCCAATTCTCTCACAACAGGAGCGACTTGCAGTTTCTCAGGTTGCTCCTGACACGACAAAAGAAAAGTGCTCAACAGCACACTTTGCCTTGCAGTGTGGTGGAAGCTCTTTCCTTGGAAACTTTTAAACAGAGGCTAGATGGCCATCTGCACCAGGATTGTGGCGCAGCTGGCTGAGTGACAGCTGCATTAAGATCACTCTGACCAAAAAGGTCATTAGTTCGAAGCCAGCCCGGGTTGGAGTGGGTTTCCAACCAATTGTGTGTAGCCTGTTGTTGACCTTTGCAACCCGAAAGACAGTTGCATCTGTCAAGTAGGAAAACAAGGTACCACCTTAAAGTGTGGGGAGGCTAAATTAACTGATTTATGAGGCCATAAAGAAGACTCCAGCAAAAGCATTCCAGCGGGGAAGCATGCGGGGAATGCGGAAGTGCTTCATCAGCATCGCAGATGGACGATGAAAGCGACAGCTCCTCAGCGGCCAGAAAAGTTAAATAGCCTCTGTGTATGTCTGTATATGTTTGTATGTCAAAAATTGGCATTGAATGTTTGCCATATATGTGTACACTGTAATCTGCCCTGAGTCCCCTGCGGGGTGAGAAGGGCAGAATATAAAAGCTGTAAACAAACAAACAAATAAATAAATAATAGGCACAGTGTGCGACAGCACACTTTGCCTTGGAGTGTGGTGGAAGCTCTTTCCTTGGAAACTTTTAACAGAGACTAGATGGTCATCTGTCAGGGATACTTTGATTGTGCTTTTCCTGCTTGGTAAGGGGTTGGACTAGATGGCCTATGTGGTCTCTTCCAACTCTATTATTCTATGATTCTATATGCCTAGCCCATATTTGACTAGTTTGCTTGCAAGAAGGTCTTTGTCAAAGGCTTTACTGAAATCAAGATATACTACATCCACAGCATTCCATGAATCTACAAAGCTTGTAACTCTATTGAAAAAGAAGAGAAGTGGCATGGCAGATGCAGAGCGTTGAGCTGGTGAATCTCCATACAATACGTGATCCGCATTAGTAGGACCAGATACCCCCATTACGCCAATGTTAGTGTGCTAGCACAGAACCAGTTTTGAGCAAACTCAAAATAGCAGATGCCAAGGTTCTCAAGTAGCCAGTGAAGAATAGGAGACTGCGCTACTGATTCTCAGAGGTGAAAAAACCAAGGCAATTGCAGACCCTTTCAGGCAACAGAGAATATAATTTCACTCCCAATTCAAATGCCATGTTACATTTCGCTCTTCATTGTGCTTTTGAAGCAATTGGCCAGGCTTATTTCTGTCCTTGCTCAGGAGCACAAGGCAACAGCATTTTCCATCTATTATGTGCATAACTAAAGCCTCCACCGCAAAATGTGCATCTGATGTGAATCCATTCACTCTAGGAGGTATCCATTAGAACTGTGATTGCCGTCACTTTTCTGATGGATCTGGGAACTATGCAAAAAAACAACCTTGATTCATAGTCAAGGAAGCTCACATAAAAAGGTGATTTCTTGGTATATAGAGTCATAAATAAAGAATGCTTTACAGATATTTCCTTACGTCATCTCCAAATGGTAGACAGACTGGCACAATAACAAGAGCAATTGCGGTACAGTTAGTCCAAAAGTTTCATTTATTACATACTAGCTGTCCCTCTTTCTCTCCTTCTTTCCTTCCCTTTTCTTCTTTCCTTCTCTACCTCTTTCCTTCCTCCCTTTTTCTTTTCCTTCCCTTTCTTCCCTTTCTTCTTTCTCTGCCTCTTTCCTTCCTTCGCTTTTTGCTTCCATCCTTCCTTCTGTCTTCCCTTCCCTCCCTCTTTCTCTCCTTTCTTCCTTCTCTACCTCTTTCCCTCCTTCCTTTGCTCCCTCTTTCCTTCCTTTCCTTTTTTATTTCCTTCTCTCCTTCTTCCTTCCTCCCGTTTTATTTTCCTTCCCTTTCTTTCCTTTCTTCTTTCTCTGCCTCTTTCCTTCTTTCCTTCTTCTTTCCTTCCTTCCTTCGCTTTTTGCTTCCATCCTTCCTTCTGTCTTCCCTTCCCTCCCTCTTTCTCTCTCTTCTCTACCTCTTTCCCTCCATCCTTTGCTCCCTCTTTCCTTCCTTTCTTTTTTTCTTTCCTTCTCTTTTCCTTCCTCCTCTATCTCATTCTTTCCTTCCTCCTTTTTTTCTTTTCTTCTCTACCTCTTTCCTTCCTTCCTTTGCTTTTTGCTTCCATCCTTCCTTCTCTTTTCTTCCTTCCCTCTCTCTCTCCTTCTTTCCTTCCTTTTTTCTTTCCTTCTCTCCTTCCTTCTCTACCCCTTTCTTTCCTCCCCCCCTTTTCCCCTCTTTCTCTCATTCCTTCCTTCTCTACCTCTTTCCTTCCTCCCTTTTTCTTTTCATTCCCTTTCTCTCCTTTCTTCCTTTTCTGCCTCTTTCCTTCCTTCCTTCCTTCACATTTTGCTTCCATCCTTCTGTCTTCCCTTCCCTCCCCCTTTCTCTGCTTTTTTCCTTCTCTACCTCTTTCCCTCCTTCCTTTGCTCCCTCTTTCCTTCCTTTCTGTTTTTCTCTTTCCTTCTCTTCTTCCTTCCTTCTCTATCTCTTTCTTTCCTTCCCCCTTTTTCTTCTCTTCTCTACCTCTTTCCTTCCTTCCTTTCCTTTTTGCTTCCATCCTTCCTTCTTCTTTCCTTCCCTCCCTCTTTCTCTCCTTCACTCCTTCCTTTCCTTTTTTCTTTCCTTCTCTCCTTTCTTCCTTCTCTACCTCTTTCCTTCCCTCCTTCGCTCTTTGCTTCCATGCTTCCTTCCCTCTTTCTTTCTTTCTTTCTTTCTTTCTTTTCCCCCTTCCTTCCCTCCCTCTTCCTTCCCTTTTTTCTTTATGTCATTTAGCTTTTCGTCTTTTAACTTTTGGGGGTTTTTAAGTCTTTTCTGCTGTGTTTTTTCAGTGTTTTATCCGTGATGGTCACTCTTTGTGTCCAAATTTTGGGTCTTTTCATCCAGTGGTGTTTGAGTTCTGTTAATCCCACAAACAAACATTAAATTTTTATATATACAGGTGGATTTGATGTTACTCCTGATTTAGGAATCCATTGCAATATTCTTTCATATATTATCCCTTGTAGTGCCCTCCATTTGGATTTCCCTATATTCATGGACATATAGCCATGTCTGTACCATCTACACACAAGAGGCAGGTATCAGCGAACTGGATTAACTTCAATGTATTCAGATATGAATAAGGAAGATCCTCTTGGGGAGACCTCCAATCTAATTAGTAGGGTTGTGCCTGGAATGGTTTTCCTTTATTTCATCCACTATTTCATTACTTTTGTTACCTCTGGGAGCACGTAATGGGAAGACCCACTTCTGGTTCAAAAATCAGTTTGACACGAAAGCAAGCGGAAGACAAACCCATTTCCTTGCCTGCTTTTCATGAGCACATGTGTGCCAAGTTTGGTTCAATTCCATCACTGGTGGAGTTTGAAATGTTCTTTGATTGTAGGTTAACTACAAACCCCAGCAACTACAACTCCCAAATGACAAACTCAATCCCTCTCAACTTCGTAGGTGTTCAGATTTGGGCATAATGGGTATTTGTGCCAAATTTGGTCCAGTGAATGAAAATACATCTTGCAGATCAGATATTTACATGACGATTCATAACAGTAGCAAAATTACAGTTACGAAGTAGTAACAAAAATAATTTTATGGTTGGGGGTCGCCATAGGAACTGTATTAAGGACACGACATTAGGACGGTTGTGAACCACTGCCTCACATGAATAGAATAGAACATATAAAAACCTCAATTCACAATTGCAATAGCAAACCAACCAACACAAGATATATTATATCCCCATAAAACTTTACATTTTGTTAGTAACTGTTAAAAAGACAAAACATTTGACAAAACATTCAGTTTTGTTGGGACTTCCAACTCAATCTTTTGACAAGCACACAAGCAAACAGATTTCTGCTTCCAATATTCAGAGCCTGCCAAATATAAGCAACTCACACCAATTATGGATCCTGATGTTCCCATTTGCTCCTGAATCTCCTCTACAAGAGGTCTTAGCTATTCTCTGCTGATTAATCCTTCCATTTGACTGTTTAAATGTTTTTATACTGTTTTATCCCATTTTTATTTAAATTGTATATTTATGCTTTTGGTTGTGGGCACCATGGTGTGCCAGTTGTTAGCCGCCCTGAGTCCCTCTGCAGAGGTCGAGATAGGACAGGATACAAATGTCCAAAATAATAATAATAATAATAATAATAATAATAATAATAATAATAATAGTTGAGGACAGATCCCAAATGAAGGCTCTGTAAGGAAGCAGATGAAACAATAGATCACATCATGAGCTGCTGCAAGAAGATTGCGCAGACAGACTACAAGCAGAGGCATAACACCATTGCTCAGATGATTCACTGGAACTTGTGCCACAAACACCATCTGCCTGCGACAAAGAACTGGTGGGATCACAAGCCAGAAAAGGTTACAGAAAATGTACACGTCAAGCAACTCTGGGACTTCCGGATTCAGACAGACAGAGGTTTGGAGCACAATACTCCTGACCTCACGATCGTGTTAGAAAACAAAGTATGGATTGTCGATGTTGCAATCCCAGGTGACAGCAGGATTGAAGAGAAACAAATGGAAAAGCTGACACGATATGAGGATTTAAAGATCGAACTGCAAAGACTTTGGCACAAGCCAGTAGAGGTGGTCCCAGTGGTAATCGGCACACTGGGTGCAGTGCCTAAAGACCTTGGCCTGCACTTAAACACAATCAGCGCTGACAAGATTACCATGCACCAGCTGCAGAAGGCCACCTTACTGGGATCTGCACACATTATTTGCCGATACATCACACAGTCCTAGACAATTGATAGTGTCCGACGTGTGATCCAATTCGACAGCAAGCAGAGTGTTTGCTGTTGACTCATCTTGTGGTGTTTCAAATAATAATAATAATAATAATATGATGATGATGATGATGATGATGATGAACATGAAATGAACATGCAAAAATACTGTGGGACTTTCGAATCCAGACTGACAAAGTTTTGGAATACAATACGCCAAGCATCACAATTGTGGAAAAGAAAAAAGTCTGGATTATTGATGTTGCCATTCCAAGTGACAGTCGCGTTGAGGAAAAACAACAGGAAAAACTCAACCGCTATCAAGACCTCAAAATCGAACTGCAAAGGCTCTGGCATAAACCAGTACAGGTGGTCCCAGTGGTCATTAGCGCACTGTGTGCCGTGCCAAAAGATCTCAGCCGGCATTTGGAAACAACAAACATCGATAAAATCGCGGTCAACTGCAAAAGGCCATCTGTGCGCATCATTCGAAAACACATCACACAGTCTTAGAAGTTTGGGAAGTGTTCGACTAGTGATTTTGTGATACGAAATGCAGCATATAGATCTCATTTGCTGTGACATACTGTGCTTTTGTGTCACAAAAAATAATAATAATACTTTATTTATACCCCGCTACCATCTCCCAAGGGACTCGGTGCGGCTTACATGAGGCCGAGCCCACAATACATCAATAATAAAGCAATAACAACAAATAATACAAAATAATAAAATAAAACTCATAACAAAAATAAGCAATAAACATTAACAGTAACACAACGACAATTAAAACCTATGGCTGGGCCAAATGTAATTATTAAAATGTAAAGATAATGCTGTAATAATAATAATAATAATAATAATGTGCCCAAAGCTTTGCAGACTTAGTTCAAGGGTTCGATATCACTTATAGTCCTTCTCTCTAAACATCTCCAATCGATGGATCACAAGGAGCTTTGGGATGCAAATTCTTCAAGCAGATTGAATCAGAAGACTCTCCACTGGTGAGGATTTTATTCCTGGCACCGAAGCCATTGGTAGTGACAGTTGTCTTCTCAGCATATACTTCTTGAGGAACCATTTCTCTGGAGCAGGTCTGAAGTTTGAAAGCTGCCTGGAAGCCCTTCTTAAAGTTCTCATTGAAGTAACCATAGATGATGGGGTTGACACTGCTGTTAGAGAAGGCTAGCCAGTGCGCAAAAGGGAATCCATAGCTAGCTAAAAGGTTGATGTCCTCCTCATCCAAGTTTGTATAGTCTGAGAACAGCATGAGTGTCCACAAGGGCAACCAGGAGAGCATGAACAGCAGTGTCACAAGGACAAGCATTTTAATGACCTTCAGCTTCCGCTTGGAAACCACTGTCTTGTGCTGAGCTTCACTTACCACGTGGTGCTGGCTTACTGGACCAGAGGACATGTAGAGCTTAAATCCAATCCTGCCATACATGAACATTATGAAGCTCAATGGGGCCACATAGATGTGGAGAAAAAGCACAGTGGTGTAGACGGTGTGCATTTCACTCTCTGGCCAGGCCTCATAGCAGAAATACAAGGGATATACCAGGCTCTGGTTGTCACCACATACCAAGTAGCTACCTTCCTGCTGTGCCACGGTGAGCATGACAGCAGAGGGACACATGATGGTAATTGCCAGGATCCAAATGATGCCAATGACATTGAGTGCCTGCAAGAAGGTGAGCTTGGGTTTAAATGGATGGACAATGCAGCGGAACCTAGAGTTTGGGAACAGGCAGAAAGGACAGAGAAAGATAAGACAATTATAAAATTGGCAAAGCTATTTTATACTATGCATATCAGACTCATTGTCCTTCTAATTCAATGGTTCCCAATCTTTGACCTTCCAGGAATTTTGGATTTCAGCTGCCAGAAACCTTGACAGTTGGTCAAACTGGATGGAGCTTCTGGGAGTTGAAGTCCCAAGGAACTGGAAGGCCAAAGATTTGGATCACTGCTCCAACCACATTTGCTCTATTCTGATTGCTAACAGGATCTCAGGCTGGAGTTCCTTCCTTGAGTTCTTTTGCATTGTTTATTTTCTGAATGGTCCTCAACCTTTGGGTCTCCAAACAAAACTATTCAGATTATATCCTGTAGTGACTAAGGAAGATAGGCTGTCTTTTAAAATGCACCCAAAAGAGTAATATAATATAGTATTAACATGGGACAATTCTATCAATAGGTATACTTCATTAATTCCATATTGCAGCTACTGCAATACCACTATCACAATATAACAAAAAACATAATCACACTTAAGTGTTTTTAGGGTGTGTCTATGTGTGTGCGCGCGCACTGGCAAACTAGGATACGGGACAATGGCTTCAAAATACAGGGAAGAACATATGAACGTTCTAACTGTGAGATCTGTTTAGCAGTGGAACTCTCTGCCCCAGAGTGTGGTGGCAACTCCTTCTTTGGTGGCTTTTAAACAGAAGCTGGATGGCTATCTGTCGGGGGTGTTTTGAATGTGATTTTCCTGTATTTTGGCAGGGGGTCGGACTGGATGACCCATACGATCTCTTCCAATTCTATGATTCATATATATAATGTTCATGAGTCGCCGAAAGGCTGAGAAAGGCGGTATACAAATACAGTAAGTAAGTAAATAAATATTCGAACCACCAACAGTGGGCTTCCACTGTTAGCCACAGCTTTTGCCAACCTATCAGTTTGAAAACATGAAAATGTGAGTAGATCAATAGGTACTGATCTGGTAGTAAGGTAATGGCGCTCCATGCAGCCATGCCGGCCACATGACCTTGGAGGCGTCTATGGACAACGCTGGCTCTTTGGCTTAGAAATGGAGATGAGCACCACCCCCTAGAGTCGGACACGATTAGACTTAATGTCAAGGGAAAACAGCGGAAGAGACTTAAAAAGCCAAAAAAATACACTACAACCCATGTGCATAACCACATATACACATATACACAAATACACACACACACACACACATATATATACACACACAAAACACATACACACTTAGACTGGGCCACAGCAACACGTGGCAGGGGACGGCTAGTAGATAGATAAATAGATAGATAAGTAGATAGATAGATAGATGAATGAAGAAAAAAAACAAAATTCGACAATCAAGATATACATATTATTTCCCCAATCCCACTACCTCCCCATTCCCATCCCTGAACCCCCACCCATGACTTCCGACACCACATCATATGGAACTAATATCCTTATCTTTACATTAGCAAATTCCTTGTGTGGCTTTTTCATAATCTATTTTTGACTCCTTTTAAACACCCAAAGGCAAGTTCCCATTTTCTTCATTGTTTCTTCCCCTTAAGCTATTAGAGAGCTTGACCAGTTGGATACAGTGAAAGGTAAAGGTTTCCCCTTGACATTCAGTCTAATCGTGTCTGACTCTGGGGGGTTGGTGGTGGTGGTGCTCATCTCCATTTCTAGACTGAAGAGCCGACGTTGTCTGCAGACACCTCCAAGGTCATGTAACCAGCATGACTGCATGGAGCACCATTACCTTCCCGCAGAAGTGGTACCTATTGATCTATTCCAGTAGTTATGCCTTTGGCAAAAGGCAGGCCTGGGGTGGGGGTGAGGTCTTTACATTTATTTCAATGAGAATTGACTGGCCACCAGACCCCATTTGGATCCCTTGTGTATACAACAAGTTGTCAGTGGGAACAATTTTCAGTAAGCGAATGAAACTGTGTGTGTTGTGCCTGTAAGTTCTTTCCCTCTTACCTATCCACTGCAATCGCCACCAGCGTGAAGATGGATGATGAAACGGACATGCCTTGGGCCAGGCCACTCAGCTTGCAGATGCTGTTGCTGAAGGGCCATCCTACGAGACAAGTAAAAAAACAATCAGAGCCACGATGTGCAGTTCGGTAAACAAGAGAAAAACTACTTTTACCAGCTAGTTTGTTTGTTTGGTTGCATACTGCAAGTCACTTCTGGTGTGAGAGAATCAGCTGCCTACAAAGACTTTGCCCAGGGGACACCTGGATGCATTACAATCCTGCCGGGAGGCTTCTCTCATGTCCCAACCTGGGGATCACAACCAGATACAGTGAAGACATCTGCCCTTGCGCTTTGCTGCTCTGCTACTGAATACACATGCCCAGTGTGGAATACATCTCACCATGCTAAAAGAGTTGACATGGCTTTTAATGAGACATGCCACATTATCACAGGATGTCTACACTCAACACCACTAAAAAATTATACTGTTAAACTGGCATTGCACATCTGTCAGGAAGTAACAGCCTGTAATGAAAGGACCAAAGTATTGACATCTCCAGTCCATCCTTGGTTCAGATATTAGCAAGGAAGGCAATTGCTTTAAATCAAGAAATAGCTACCTAAGATCTACAGAGATACAACATATACAGACAACATATACAACATATACAGACACAGACTAATAATAATAATAATAATAATAATAATAATAATAATAATCGACAGATCCCAAGTGTAGACTCTGCAAGGAAGCAGATGAAACAATAGATCCCATCCTCAGCTGCTGCAAGAAGATCGCGCAGACAGACTAGAAGCAGAGGCACAACACCATTGCTCAGATGATTCACTGGAACTTGTGCCACAAATACTATCTGCCTGCGACAATTATCTGGTGGGATCACAAGCCGGGAAAAGTTACAGAAAATGAGCACGTCAGACTCCTCTGGGACTTCCGAATTCAGTCTGACAGACAGAGTTTTGGAGCACAATACTCCTGACCTCATGATCATGTTAAAAAACAAAGTACGGTTTGTCGATGTTGCAATCCCAGGTGACAGCAGGATTGAAGAGAAACAACTGGAAAAGCTGCCACGATATGAGGATTTAAAGATCGAACTACAAAGACTCTGGCACAAGCCAGTCAAGGTGGTTCCAGTGGTGATCGGCACACTGGCTGCAGTGTCTAAAGACCTTGGCCTGCACTTAAACACAATCAGCGCTGACAAGATTACCATCTGCCACCTTACTGGGATCTGCACGCATTATTTGCCGATACATCACACAGACCTAGACACTTGGGAAGTGTCCGACGTGTGATCCAATTCAACAGCCAGCAGAGTGTCTGCTGTGCTGTCACGCGCTGGGCCTATAATAATTGTCTTTTGAACAGGACGTGCTCTTTGTGCCCAGCGGGAAGCTGGGTTGCCTTGGCTGAGAGGCCCTAAGGATTTTCCTATACAAAAATCTTTAGATGCTTGAAAAGTTTAACAAAGTCCTTTATTATTGCTTAGATCTTCAACAATTTAAACAAACACTTCTCAGATCTTCAACAAGTTAAACAAATGCTTCTTAACTTGCCCAAATGGACAGGTAACTGGCTTTGTGAACTGTTTCTTTTCTTTAAAAGGAAAACCCTTTTTAACCCCTCCCAGGCAATCTACTTTCTATGCTTGCTGGTGTGGGCTCTACTCCCGGCTCCAATTGCTTCTGGTTACCTGAGTAGACCTACCAGCCAAGGCTTTGTAGATTCTCCAGCTGGAGTTCTTTTGGATCTTTTCCACGAAAGATGTGGAGCTGTTTCCCCCGGATGCTTCTGTTTCCCCCGGACACTGTGAGAAACGAAGCTTGTCTACGGATGGAGCTGATCCACGTCCTGTAGCTAAGCTTTCCACTTTAAGACTGAACTAAACATGGTTCCCTTTCCCTCCCAGAGCCCTGGAAAAAGGGGCGGAACCAAAACTTAACAATGATAGACAGGTCATCGGCCTTATAATTGCAAACCAAGGGAAGCCACCTTACTGCAAAATGCATGGAACCTTGGAATAGATGCAAACACTCAATAGAAAGAAAATGAAGCTGAAGCTCCTGGTACAGCCATACCAGCACATCTGCTGTGGACTCATCTTGTTGTGTTTCCAATAATAAAAAGACCTTTTATTATTAATTTTATAATAATAATAATCTTTATTTATACCCCACCACCATCCCCCCAGCGGGGACTCAGAGGGGCTTAAATGAGGCCAAGCCCTGCAATACATTACAGCAAAATAAAATACAGAACAACAAAAATAACATCACAATAAAATAAATAAAACAAACAAGTAAAATAAACCATGCAGAATAACATAATAGAAAATCAATGGAAAAAACAAGTGGGCGGGCCAAAAGCATGACATAAAATGATAAAACTCTGGATGAGATTGTAATGAAAAAGGTATATTTGACGGGGAAGGAGCTTGTAGGGGACGGAACGGTAGAGTTAGGCCTTCAATGAGGTGGGATGAAAGTGCAGAATGAGGATAACACTGCAGTGAACCATCAGGAATGGAATATATGGTCTCCTTTTCCACCCTCCTTGCATCCAGAACCAGAGGATGCAAACAGTCACCGTCTGTGCAGGTGCAACTGCACCAGGAGCTCCAATTTTGTTTGCTTTGCATTTAATGTTTGTTGTAGTCCTAAGTTTCAGGGACTCTGCAGATAGGTGGCTTCTTTTGGCTGCAATCATAGGGCAAGCCATCTGTCAATTATAGTTAGTTCCCTGGTCCCTCCCTCTTTTTGGGTTTTGGAGGGAATAGGAGCCAGTTTGGGTTCAGACCACACAGAGAAGCTTTTCATGCAGGACATAATATCAAGAGCTCCTGTAGAAAGCTTCGTCTTCTACAGCTTGGCCGGGGTTATACAGCCCACAGCTTGGCCGAGGATCATACAGCCTTACAGCTCCTTTGCTGAGGGACTTTAGTCAGCCATCACTGAAACCTGAACTCCTTTTCCCCTGGAAGTCTACAAAGCTCTGCTTGGTAAGGGCCAGAAGCAGTTGGTACCGGGTGTAGGGGCTCCACACCAACAGAGGCAAAGACAGACTGCCCAGATTAGAAGTTAAGGATTTCCCCATTAGTTAATGTACAGCTTATGAAGATAGTGCCTGTTCCCTGTGGACAAGGTTGAGAGAGAGAGAGCCAATAGACTGTTAAGAAAGCCTTAAAGTACCTGTTTGTTTTCAATAATAAAGAACTTTGTTGAACCTTTAAGCAATCTAAAGACTCTGTTTAAGGAAATCCAAAGGCCTTTAATCTGAAACAGCCCCAGCGTCCCGTTGGGCACACAGAATTTATGTCCTGTCTACAATTTTATGCACAGGCCCAGCGTGCGACAGCACACTGTCCCTTTGCCTTACCTGTGATCAAGTTATCCACGAGTGTCGTGGGAACACAGAAGATGCCCACCAGCAGATCACTGATGGCCAGGTTGAGAATGAACAAGTTGGTGACTGTCCTCATCCGCCTGTTTCTCAAAATGATGAAGCAAACAAGGCCATTCCCAAGCATGCAGAAGACGAAGATGAGCAGGTAGGCGACAGTGTAGCTGGCAGCGATGGGCAGCGAGTGCTGGTAATAAGGGGAATAAGTCAAGTTCCTTTTAGAGCTCCCCAAAGTGTAGGTTGTCTGGTTAATGTCTTCATGGGCCTCCATAGTGAGTCATCTGGCAAAGGCTGAGAAGAAAGCAGAAAAATAATTTCCGTGGCTAGGTCTGGTCACAAGCCACCTTTGAGAATCCATGTCCATACAAAACTATTCTTCAGTTACTTTTTTCCAGAAGCTATAAAGTTGCAACCTAGATGGCATACTGCGAAAGACTGTTTGGGAGGAAATCTGCAAAAATATAATAATAATAATAATAATAATAATAATAATAATAATATAACTATTTATATCCCACCCCATCTCCCCGAAGGGACTTGGAGTGGCTTACAACAAGAGTCAATAAACAACATATAAGAATATAGCAAACAACAGAAGTAAACACATCAATTACATCTATATATAGATATATTAAAAGTGAATGTTTGTATGTATGTGGGTATGTATGTATGTAGCGGGTGATGTTTCCTTCTCCTTTCTGATTGGATGCCACTTCCACAGGCCACTGTGACCCCCCTCAAATGACAGACCCCATCCCCCCATGACCGACTTTACATCCTGGTGAAGTAGGCGGGAGGATGGACCAAGGATGATGGGATTTACTTGCATCCTGGTGAAGTTTGGAAGAGAGTGTACCACAGATGATGGGATTTGCAGTACTTTCAATTGGTTTGGCTCCCACAGACCATTGTGACCCCCACCAATGACGGGTCAGGACCAAAATTGGCACACAGCCCCCCCGCCCTCCCATGACCCACTTTACACCCTGGTGAAGTTTGGGGAAAGACAGACCAAGGATGATGGGATTTACAGTACTTTCAATTGGTTCGGCTACCACAACCACTGTGGCCCCCGCCAATGAAGGATCAGGACCAAATTTGGCATACAGACCCTCCCCCCCCCCCACCCACTTTGCATCCTGGTGAAGTTTGGGAGAGGATGTACCACGAATTATGGGATTTGCAGTACATTCAATTGGTTTGGCTCCTACAGACCACTGTGACCCCCACAAATGATGGGTCAGGACCAAAATTGGCACACAGATTCCCCCCTCCCATGACCCACTTTACATCCTGGTGAAGTTTGGGGAAGACAGACCAAGGATGATGGGATTTACAGTACTTTCAATTGGTTCAGCTACCACAACCACTGTGGCCCCCGCCAATGAAGGATCAGGACCAAATTTGGCATACAGACCCCCCCCCCCACCACCCACTTTGCATCCTGGTGAAGTTTGGGAGAGGATGTACCACGAATGATGGGATTTGCAGTACATTCAATTGGTTTGGCTCCTACAGACCACTGTGACCCCCACAAATGATGGGTCAGGACCAAAATTGGCACACAGATCCCCCCTCCCATGACCCACTTTACATCCTGGTGAAGTTTGGGGGAAGACAGACCAAGAATGATGGGATTTACAGTACTTTCAATTGGTTCGGCTGCTACAACCACTGTGGCCCCCGCCAATGAAGGATCAGGACCAAATTTGGCACACAGTCCCCCCCCCCCCCCCCCCACTTTGCATCCTCGTGAAGTTTGGGAGAGGATGTACCACGAATGATAGGATTTGGAGTACTTTCAATTGGTTTGGCTCCTACAGACCACTGTGACCAAGGACGGATCAGGACCAAAATTGGCACACAAATCCCCCATGACCAACTTTACCTCCTGCCATGGTTTGGGGGATGATGGGATTTGCAGTGCATTCATTCACTTCCAAAGACCACTGTGACCCTCACCAATGACAGATCTGGATCAAACTTGGCACACAGAATCCTGGTGACCAACATGACAGACTGGAGGGGTTTTGGGAACTGACCCATCCGTGTGGGAGTTGTAATTCACCCTGCATCCAGAGAGCATTCTGAACCCCACCAATGACTGTGAATAGAAGTAGGAGTCTGGGGTGATTGACCCATGTTTTTGGGAATTGTAGTTCACCCACATTCATAAAAAAGCAAAGACATTTCTTCTATATTTATTTATTTATCGTGTCATCAGCAACCATACCATTGTATTACATTTCTAACAGAACAAAACAAACAAACAAACAGATTAAAAAAGCACAAATTTTGCAAACTTGGTAGTTGATTAAATGTCCTTTGACCAGTATCCGGCCACTTGGATTGCCTCTGGTGTTGCCGCAAGAAGGTCCTCCATGGTGCATGTGGCAGGACTCAGGGAGCATTGCAGCAGGTGGTCAGTGGTTTGCTCTTCTCCGCACTCGCATGTCGTGGATTCCACTTTGTGGCCCCATTTCTGAAGGTTGGCTCTGCATCTCGTGGTGCCAGAGCACAGTCTGTTCAGTGCCTTCCAAGTCGCCAAGTCTTTTGTGTGCCCAGGGGGGAGTCTCTCATTTGGTATCAGCCATTGATTGAGGTCCTGGGTTTGAGCCTGCCACTTTTGGACTCTCGCTTGCTGAGGTGTTCCAGCGAGTGTCTCTGTAGATCTAAGAAAACTATTTCGTGATTTAAGTTGTTGACATGCTGGCTGATACCCAACAAGGGATGAGCTGGAGATGTCGCTGCCTTGGTCCTTTCACTATTGGCTGCTACTTTCCGGCAGATGTCAAGTGGTGCAATACCGGCTAAGCAGTGTAATTTCTTCAGTGGTGTAGGGCGCAGACACCCTGTGATAATGTGGCATGTCTCATTAAGAGCCACATCCACTGTTTTAGTGTGGTGAGATGTGTTCCACACTGGGCATGCATACTTAGCAGCAGAGTAGCACAGTGCAAGGGCAGATGTCTTCACTGTGTCTGGTTGTGATCCCCAGGTTGTGCCAGTCAGCTTTCGTTTGATATTGTTTCTAGCACCCACTTTTTGCTTGATATTCAGGCCATACTTCTCGTAGGTCAGAGCATGGTCCAGAGTGACTCCCAGGTATTTGGGTGCGCAGCAATGCTTCAGTGGGATTTCTTCCCAGGTAATCCTCAGATCTCGGGATGTTTGTCTGTTCTTAAGGTGAAAATCAATAATAGTAAACAAATTAAGTACAACTCACAAATATTACTCATAATTATACTAACCTAAACAATCCTGGAGACATGTAACATGTTAAAAACATTGTTAAACCTGCTCTTGTTGGCTTTTTAATTGGCTTTTTAAAAACCCAGTGCTCCTCTTTGGCATATATTGAAATTAAGTAAACAACTTATGAGTCACCAAAGGGAATATTAATGAAGCAAACAAGGAGGAAAGGGAATTCACCACAAGAACGGAGAGAGATAATGCTCACTGCAACATCAGGAAGCTTATGCATAATTAGGGTTTAATGAATGCAACAGGTCTAGCGTTGTCGAAGGCTTGGGTGCACAAATGCCATTCAACCTCGGAATTATGTTCCTATTTAATAAGCAGGCGACACACAGTTGTTTCATCAGATTTCCCCATTGCATTGCCAATCTCAAATGGCATCTCTTTAGCAAGGACGCAGGTTGCTTCAATTGCCAGATGCTTCCCAACAGGGGAGGAAACCAATCTTGTCAAAGTACAAAAGCTGATCTCCAGCTGTCTCCAGCTTTTCTTCCATCAGAGATATCTGAACCACAGAAGGGATACAGGGAACAAATAGAGGAAGAAAACACACTGTTTTCCTGGCAATTCCTGGGTTTAAGAATAAGCCTATGCTTCTACAGCAGAGTTTCTCAATCTGGGGGTCGGGACTCCTGGGGTGGCTTCAGAGGGGTCACCAAAAACTATCAGAAAACATATATTTCTGATAGTCTTAGGTACCCCTTTTGGCAGAGAAGGCTGAAGATCTCTCTGCTTGTTGTACTGGTACGGCTGTACCAAAAGCTCCAACTTCCTTTTCTTTCTTTGAGTGTTTGCATGTATTCCAAAGTTCCATGCATTTTGCAATAAGGTGTCTTCCCTTTGTTTGCTATCATAGGGCTAATGACCCATCAATCATTGTTAAGTTTTGGTTCCGCCCCTTTCCCCAGGGCTCTGGGAGGAGAGGGAGCCATTTTAAGTCAGTCTTGCATTGGAAAGCTTAGCTACGGGACGTGAATCAGCTCCACCTGTAGAGAAGCTTCGTTTCTCTCAAACAGAGAATCTACAAAGTCTTGACTGGTAGGTCTACTCGGGACCCAAGAAGCAGTTTGCAGCCGGGAGTAGAGCCCACACCAGCAAAGTTTAGAACAGGGGTCCTCAAACTTTTTAAACAGAGGGCCAGGTCGCAGTGAACTACAATTCCAAAACTCAAGGTCAATGCCCACCAAACCCTTCAATTATTTTTTGTTCGTCATGGGAGTTCTGTGTACCAAGCTTAGTTTAATCCCATCGTTGGTGGAGTTCAGAATGCTCTTTGATTGTAGGTGAACTATAAATCCCAGCAACTACAACTCCCAAATCAATACCTTCCAACCCCACCAGTATTCAAATTTGGGTGTATCAGGTACATATTTGTGCCAAATTTGGTCCAGTGAGTGAAAATACATCCTGCATATCAGATATTTACATTATGATTCATAACAGTAGCAAAATGAGAATTTTGAAGTAGCAACAAAAATAAATTTATGGTTGGGGGTTATCACCACATGAGGAACTGGATTAAGGGATCGTGGCATTAGGAAGGTTGAGAAACACTGCTCTACAGAATGGAGGATATGGAGAAATAGAATATATAGAAAATATAATATATGTGTGGTGCCTATTTGTGTTGCTGTTTCCCACTTCAAGGTTTGTGCTTAGGAACCCTGGATCCCATGTCAATGAAACAGCCATTCCAAGATCAGGAAGCAAGGCAGCTTGAGCTTGGTTCTGGTTGCTTATTTAGCACAGTTTTTGTATTATTCAAGCTTTTAGCAGCATTTAATTATGTCATTTATTATGCAGATGCTGTTCAGAGTGCTGCTTTCAGTTATCTCTTAATTGCTTCGCATTATACTCTTGCACAATTTGAAACCATAGCAAGCAGCCATGGAGATTGTTTGTTGGGACAGCTGTGTGAGAATCATTCAAATGAAATAACAATTGAATCTGGGTCGCGGTGAGTTTTCCAGGATGTCTGGCCATGTTTCAGAAGCATTCTCTCCTGACGTTTCACCCACATCTATGGCTGGCATCCTCAGAGCATCCTCAGAGCATGTGATGCCTGTTGGAAACTAGGCAAGTGAGGTTTATATAAGAACTCTTGCCTGTTTGAGGCAAGTGTGAATGTTGCAATTGGCCACCTTGATTACCATTGAATGGATTTGCAGCTTCAAAGCATGACTGCTTCCTGCCTGGGGGAATCCTTTGTTGGGATGTGTTAGCTGGCCCTGGGTGATTCTTGTCTAGAATTCCCCTGTTTTCAGAGTGTTGTGCTTTATTTACTGTCCTGATTTTGGAGTTTTTTTAATACTGTTAGCCAGATTTTGTTCATTTTCATGGTTTCCTCCTTTCTTTCGAAATTATCCACATGCTTGTGGATTTCAGTGGCTTCTCTGTGTAGTCTGACATGGTGGTTGTGAGAGTGGTCCAGCATTTCTGTGTTCTCAAATAACATGCTGTGTCCAGGTTGGTTCATCAAGTGCTCTGCTATGGCATAATTAAGACATATCCATTAAAATCGAAATCCAAAACCCAGTCCGGGTCAATTCATTGCCATAAGTTGTGTGATCTTCTTCCACTTGCGGCTCACTGATCAAACACTTGGTCCCATAACCAGGTCTTGATTTTCCTTCTAAAAGATAAGATTGAGGTGGCCAATCTGATATCCCTAGGCAGGGCGTTCCATAGCCAGGGGGTTACTGCTGAGAAGGCCCTGTCTCTCATCTCCGTCAACCGTGTTTGCAATAGTGGTGGGATCGAGAACAGGGCCTCTCCTGAAGATCTTAAACTTCGTGATGGTTCGTGGCAGGAGATACGTTCAAACATGTTGGGTTGGGTGCCATCTCTATGCAGATGACACAGAACTCTACTACTCTTTTCCACCTAATTCCAAGGAGGCCTCTCGGGTGCTAGACGAGTGCCTGGCCGCTGTGTCTATCTGGATGAGGACGAACAAGCTGAAGATCAATCCCGACAAGACAGAGGTCCTCCTGGTCGATCGTAAACCTG
The DNA here is from genome assembly GCF_037176765.1 of Anolis sagrei. Lineage (NCBI taxonomy): Eukaryota > Metazoa > Chordata > Lepidosauria > Squamata > Anolidae > Anolis > Anolis sagrei. The sequence continues at coordinate 10,797,319 of NC_090027.1, read as the reverse complement.
ATCGGGGTATAGGATGGCAACCTGTGTTGGACGGGGTTACACTCCCCCTGAAGCCACAGGTCCGTAGCTTGGGAGTCCTCCTGGATTCATCGCTCATGCTTGAGGCTCAGGCGTCAGCGGTGGCCGGGAGGGCTTTTGCACAACTGAGCTTGTGCGCCAGCTGCGTCCGTACCTCGCTAAGGCTGATCTGGCCGGGGTGGTCCATGCCTTAGTCACCTCTAGACTGGATTACTGCAATGCGCTCTACGTGGGGCTGCCCTTGAAAACGACTCAGAAATTTCAATTGGTCCAACAGGCAACAGCCAGGATGGTAACTGGGGCCCATTACAGAGAGAGGTCAACCCTCCTGTTTAAGGAGCTCCACTGGCTGCCGTTTATCTTCCGAGCCCAATTTAAGGTGCAGGTGCTTACCTACAAAGCCCTGAACGGTTTGGGACCACCCTACCTGCATGACCGTATCGTTGTCTACGAACCCACACGTTCACTCCGGTCATCTGGAGAGGCCCTGCTCGTGATCCCGCCCGCGTCACAAGCGCGCTTGGTGGGGACGCAAGACAGGGCCTTCTCTGTGGTGGCCCCCCGCCTCTGGAATGCCCTCCCGAAAGACCTCAGACAAGCCCCTACATTGGCAGTCTTCAGAAAGAATTTGAAAACCTAGCTGTTCCAATGTGCCTTCTCAGACTAGGAACCCCAATACCAAATCCCAGAAGCACTTTAGTTAGAACCAAGATCACTGCACACTGCACATTGCACTTATATTATAATCCCATATCCCTCCGACACACCAGCACTTTTAATCCTGTACCCCTACTTCTGGCCGGCTCAGTTTTAATAATGTTTTGTTGTACTGCTATTGTTATTGTTTTTGCTTAACTGTTTTATTTGCTAGGTACTGTATTGTTGTATTGTGTTGGGCTTCGGCCTGTTGTAAGCCGCATCGAATCCCTTGGGAGATGCTAGCGGGGTACAAATAAAGTTATAATAATAATAATAATAACATGTAGTCTGGGCCGGAACCGTTTCGGGCTTTAAAGTTAAAACCAGCACTTTGATTTGTGCTCAGAAGCTGATCGGTAGCCAGTGGAGTTGGCGTAACAAAGGAGTTGTATGTTCCCTGTACGTTGCTCCAGTGAGCAACCTCCCTGCCGAATGTTGGACTAGTTGAAGCTTCCGGGCAGTCTTCAAAGGCAGCCCCACGTAGAGTGCATTGCAGTAGTCTATCTTGACCAGGTATGGGCAAACTTAAGTGGCTGATGGGGAAAAGGAAGGGTCCTGAGGCTGTTAGTAATTATGAGAGTTGAAGTCCAAAACACCAGGAGGACCAAAGTTTGCCCATGCCTGATCTAGACATTATACTCTTATTGGTGCAGCCTAGAATCGTATTGACTTTTTTACCAAGTCGCACCATTGCATCATATTCAGCATGTAGTCTATTAAGATCCCTTTTACATGTACTATCGCCAAGCCAAATGTTGCCCATCCTATATCTCTGTATTTTTTTTTCTAAGTGTAGCTTGACAACACTTTACCTGTCATGGCTTAATGCTATGGAATAGCGGGAGCTGCAGATTTGCAATGCCTTTAACCTTCAACTACAAATCTCGGGATTCTATAGAATTAAACCATATCAGTTAATTTGCTGTCAAACTGCATTCATTTACAGTGTAGAATGCAACCTCGCTTTGGCCAAAGGTAGGGCTACTTCTGTTTCCTAAATAGGATTGCAAACACTTGGGAATCATACTCTTATTCATAACTATCTTTATAACTATCTATTTTGGAAAAAAATGGATTTTTTTCCATTGCTTTTTTGGGCTACTGTGCCACAAATGGAATTGCAAAACTTGGTGACCAGAAGGTCGGCGGTTCGAATCCGCAGAGCAGAGTGTGCTGCCGTCGTAATCCCCAGCTTCTGCCAACCTAGCAGTTTGAAAACATGCAGATGTGGGTAGATCAATGGGTACTGCTTCAGCAGGAAGGTAATGGCACTCCATGCAGTCATATTGGCCACATGACCTTGGAGGCGTCTATGGACAACACCGGCTCTTTGGCTTAGAAATGGAGATGAGCATCAACTCCCAGATTTGGACTTGACTAGACTTAATGTCAAGGGGAAACCTTTACCAGACAAGACATAACCTGAGATGAAAAGCTCAATTCAATCTGAATCTTCCTTACTCTATCTTGCATAACCTACATGCAAACCTTTACATGCATATATGAGTTCACGCTCTCTGGATATGTCACACTACAACTCCCATCATCCTCGGGCAGCACCATGTAGGCTGAGGTGATGAAGGGATGCAACATGAAGAAAAGTTTCATTGTTGAATGTTTTCCCATCCTCATCTACTCCCTTTCTCACAGTTTTGCATAAAATCCAGAGTAAAGAAGAATCATAGGGAACTCAAAAGTTTGCTCACTTATGCCCAGTTGTGGACTTTGCTATGGATTTAAACAATTTCTTTTGCTTTTTAGGTGGTGCAGCAGGTTAAACCACTGAGCTGCTGAACTTGCTGGCCAAAAGGTTAGCAGTTTGAATCCTGGGGGTGGGGTGAGCTCTTGCTGTTAGCCCCAGCTTCTGCTAACCTAGCAGTCCGAAAAAATGCAAGTGTGAGTAGATTAACAGGTATCACTTCTGCAGGAAGGTAATGGAGCTACATGCAGTTATGCTGGCCACATGATCTTAGAGGTGTCTACGGACAATGCTGGCTCTTCGGTTTAGAGATGAGCACCACCCCCCAGAGTTGGATGCAACTAGACTTAATGCCAGAGGAAACATTTACCTTTACCTTTGCTTTAAAAGCAGTAGGAGCCAAAATAATAATAATAATAATAACAACAACAACAACAACAACAACATTGTAATTGGGTCACAGCTCTCTGTTTTTTTTCCTTTTATTCAAAAATTTAGCTAATAGATTGCAACTGTGCGACAAATTTAGCAATAATAATAATAATAATAATAATAATAATAATAATATCTTTATTTATACCTCACCACCATCTCCCCGAAAAGGACTCGAGACTCAAAACATACAACACAACAAAATAAAATAAAAAACAACAGAAAAGTTACATCACAACAAAATGCATAAAGTAACAAAATAAATAGTGCAAAATGGCATAATAAAAGTCGAACACAAATTCGAATTGAATTGGACTCGGGCCTTTTCTACACTGTCATATAATCCAGATTATCAAATCAGATAATCCACCTGATCTACTTTGAACTGGATTATATGAGTCACTGCTATACAACCCAGTTCAAAGCAGATAATATGGATTTTATATGGCAGTGTAGAAGGGTTCTCAATTAGCTCAGAATTTGTAGGAAAGCCAGTGCGGTATTCGACAACATTTTTCCAAGGACTGAGGCTGGATCTACACTGCCATATAATGCAGTTTCAGAATGTAGATGAGCTGCATTAATGTAGATCCAACCTGAGATAGAACTGTAGCAACCACTTGCTGCTATATTCCAGTGACTGCTGTCAAGCTAGGCAAAAAGCAAACGAAACCAAGATATGGAAACACATACCGTTTATATATGAATAACACAAAATATCCATTGTCCCCTGCTATCAGTCTTAAGAGAGGAGGGAGACATGGTCTGTTTGCTCGCAATACGGATTCAATTATCCCATTTTTAGTCACTGTATTTAAAATATATTCCATTTGCATTTTCTTACCTGATGGTTGAAGAGGGATCCGTCCTTGCAACTGGCAGAAAGATCAACATACGCATCTTTATGCTTCAATCACGAGGAAGATGGAAAGATGGGTAAAGAAACTCCAGACAAAATGAGATAATCTCTTGTCTCTTTTGCCCAGAGAAGAGCATTGTTATCTATTCCGGAGCAGCGTAATGGGATGCAATGATCCTAACCATGCCTATCTCATGTCTACTTCAGCCTTGGCTGAATAAAGTCCCCTTTTAATAAAAGTAGGAGGAATGATGTCACTCCGGGAGCTTCAAAGCACACAAGGAGCAGCAAAAAAAAAAGTGAGTGTGGAATAGTAAGCAAAGAAAGCAACAAGGCTAGATGGTAAGTCAGAAAAGCATATGCTACAATCTATTTGTTCACCTTCAAGGTGTTCTGTTTCTTACTTTGCTCAATAATAAGAAATGTTTGGCACCTTTTATTTCCTTGGTGCCTGTGTCTTTGCCTTGTTTCTTTAAAGAGGCACCACTGCTTTTCACCTTCTGAACAACAGTGGTATAGTCTCCCAGCCAATACCTTTCCAATGCCAGAAATACAGCTTAATGGTGTAACATCAGAAAATGTGGACCATGTCCACTCCCTTGGCAGCCACCTCTCCACCAAAGTCAACATCGACACCGAAATATGTTTCCTTATTTTCTGTGTTAGCAAGTCCATATTCATAATATCCATAGCCTTATTGATCCACAAATTAAAGGTTGCCACGGTGGTCCACGCTTTGGTTACATCCCGTTTAGATTACTGCAACGCTCTCTACGTGGGGTTGCCTCTGAAGACTGCCCGGAAGCTTCAATTAGTCCAACGTGCGGCAGCCAGGTTACTAATGGGAGCGGGGTACATAGTTTTCTTAGATCTACGGGGGACATAGTTTTCTTAGATCTACAGAGACACTCGCTGGAACACCCCAGCAAGCGAGAGTCCAAAAGTGGCAGGCCCAAACCCAGCACCTCAATCCGTGGGTGATACCAGATGAGAGACTCCCCCCTAGGCACACAGAAGACTGGGCGACTTGGAAGGCGCTGAACAGATTGCTCTCTGGCACCACGAGATGCAGAGCCAATCTTAAGAAATGGGGCTACAGGGTGGAATCCTCGGCATGCGAGTGCGGAGAAGAACAAACCACTGACCACCTGCTGCAATGCAACCTGAGCCCTGCCACATGCACAATGGAGGACCTTCTTGCGGCAACCCCAGAGGCACTCCAAGTGGCCAGATACTGGTCAAAGGACATTTAACCAAATACCAAATTTGCAAAATCTGTGTTGTGTTTTTTTTTTTAATCTCTGTGTATGTTTTGCTCTGTTAGAATTGTAATACAATGGTTGCTGATGACACGATAAATAAAACAGGGAGCATACTACTCCTCTGTTGCGCCAGCTCCACTGGCTGCCAGTCAGCTTCCGAGCACAATTCAAAGTGCTGGTCTTAACCTATAAAGCCCTAAATGACTCCGGCCCAATTTACCTGTCCGAACGTATCCTCCCCTATGAACCATCAAGATTACTAAGATCGTCTGGAGGGGCCCTGCTCTCGATCCCACCGGCCTCACAGGCGCGGCTGGTGGGGACGAGAGACAGGGCCTTCTCGGTGGTGGCCCCTTGACTCTGGAACTCCCTTCCACTGAAGATCAGAACTGCCCCTTCGATCTTAAAGTTCAGGAAACAGGTTAAAACCTGGCTTTGGGGATTGGCATTCAACAAATGAGCCATGATCCTATGATATGGATGGATGACGACGAATAATAACTTTGATGACAACTGACCACTGTAATCATATGATTGTATTTTTGCCATTTTAATTGTTTCAATGTTTTAATGTTTTTAGTGTGATTTCGAATATGATGTTTTAATGACGGTCTGTAATATTGATGTTGGAAACCAGCCCGAGTCCCTCGAATGGAGGTGAGAAGACCGGAATACAAAACTACCAAATAAATAAATAAAAATAAAATTGCTATATCCTTGGTTTTCCATACACGGGAAATACATATCCTCACTGCCGTAGTCAGGTAAAAAAAGATCTTGTCATCATTCTTATTCAGCTTAAGGTGGCGCAGTGGGTTAAAGCCCTGTGCCGGCAGGACTGAAAACCGACAGGTCGCAGGTTCGAATCCGGGGAGAGGCGGATGAGCTCCCTCTATCAGCTCCAGCTCCTCATGAGAGAAGCCTCCCACAAGGATGATAAAAAAAAACATCAAATCATCCGGGCATCCCCTGGGCAAAATCAATCCCTACGGGTGTTCCAGTCTTCAAAATGCTGCACTCGCAGAGCTCAGGCGGTGTTGTATTCCAGTGTTGATGTTGACTTTGGTGGAGAGGTGGCTGCCAAGGTAACGGAAATGATCCTTGCAGACGGCCAATTCTCTCACAACAGGAGCGACTCCTGACACACACACACAAAAAAGCTTAAGGTTAGTCATTCTTAGCAGGAAGTATTCTGGTTTAAATTCAAAATTGAGTTGGAAGATCTCTCTCATTTTTCTATACACCCCAAACCAGAACTTTTTAACGACTCCACAATCCCACCACATATGCTTAAATGTTCCCACTTTCTTCTTACATCTCCAGCACTTTTTGTCAGTCTTCCCCTTACTATATTTCGCTAGTTTTTCAGGGGTTTGGTACCATACATAGAACATCTTTACCCAGTTTTCTTTAATCTCCGTGGCATACGCATATTTCAGTTTTTTTGTCCATACCTCCTCCCATTCTGACATGGTGATTGTGTGTCCTACCATTTTAGCCCACTTAACCATGACTTCCTTTACCTGTTCTTCCTCCGTTGCCCACATTAAGAGTTGTTGATACAGTCTTTTGATCAGTTTCCTTTCCATTTTTATTATTTTATCCCACGAATTTTCTTTTAGTTCAAATCCTATTCTTCTATCTTCCTTAAAATTTTCAGCATTTTTCTGAATGAAGCAGAGAGTGCTTGAGGACCGAGACATCTGTAGGGATACCAAGGTGAACAGACTGTGCTCTGGCACCACGAGATGCAGAGCCAACCTCAAGAAATGGGGCCACAAAGTGGAATCCACGACATGCAAGTGTGGAGAAGAGCAAACCACTGACCACCTGCTGCAATGCAACCTGAGCCCTGCCACATGCACAATGGAGGACCTTCTTGTGGCAACACCAGAAGCACTCCAAGTGCCCAGATACTGGTCAAAGGACATTTAATCAACTACCAAGCTTGCAAACTTTGTGTTTTGTCTGTTTGTTTGTTTTTTCTGTTAGAAATGTAATACAAATGTCTGGTTGCTCCTGACACAATAAATCAATCAATCCCTACGGGTCTTCAAAATGCTGCACTCGCAGAGCTCAGGCGGTGTTGTATTTCAGTGTCGATGTTGACTTTGGTGGAGAGGTGGCTGCCAAGGTAACGGGAATGATCAACATTTTCTAATGTTACACTATTAAGTTGTATCTCTGGCATTGGAGAGGGATTGGCTGGTGACTAATGGAACAGTACTTTGGTTTTCTCGATGTTCAGTGAGAGGCTGAGCTTCGTGTATGCTTCTGCGAAGGTGTTTAGAGTGGCTTGTAGGTCTTCTTCTGAATGTGCACAGACGACATTGTCATCAGCATACTGGAGTTCTATAACAGATGTTGTTGTAACCTTTGTTTTGGCTTTCAGTCAACTATCCAAGAAACGTTAAAGTATAAGGTCAGTAGAGGGCACTCTTAGCCAATGCAAATAGGTTTGCTTAAGTGGCTGAGTGGGGAAAGGAAGGGGCCTGAGTCTGTTAGGAATTGTGGGAGTTGAAATCCAAAACAGCTGGTGGGCCCAGGTTTGCCTGTGCCTGAGCTGTACTACACATATGGAGGGCATTTCTAGATATTATATGTTTGCACTTAGAATCATAGAATCAAAGAGTTGGAAGAGATCTCATGGGCCATCCAGTCCAACCCCATCCTGTCAAGAAGCAGGAATATTGCATTCAAATCACCCCTGACAGATGGCTATCCAGCCTCTGCTTAAAACCTTCCAAAGAAGGAGCCTCCACCACACTCCGGGGCAGAGAGTTCCACTACTGAACGGCTCTCACAGACAGGAAGTTCTCCCTCATGTTCAGATGGAATCTCTTTTCTTGTAGTTTGAAGCCATTGTTCCGCGTCCTAGTCTCCAGGGAAGCAGAAAACAAGCTTGCTCCCTCCTCCCTGTGGCTTCCTCTCACATATTTATACATGGCTATCATATTTCCTCTCATCCTTCTCTTCTTCAGGCAAAAAATGCCCAGCTCCTTAAGCCGCTCCTCATAGGGCTTGTTCTCCAGACCCTTGATCATTTTAGTCGCCCTCCTCTGGACACATTCCAGCTTGTCAACATCTCTCTTTTGCACTTTGCACTTAGTTGGCAGTATATACTGAACATATGGAGAGCATTTCTAGATTTTATGCCTATAGAAGTCTTCATACTTTTACATTTTGCAGGTGAATAAGTGGGGTTGCACAGGATTAATCCTGACCATGCCAAACTGAGGCCCCATCTATACTGCCATATAGTGCAGCTTGAAACTGGACCCTGCTCTTTCTTCTATTAATGTAAGAACCTGGAGCTGGGAGAAAAACCTGTGTTGACATTCTCTTTATAGAAATGTTATAGAAATGCTGCCTTGGCAGCCACCTCTCCACAAAACTCAACATTGACACTGAAATGCAACACTGCCAGAGCTCTGCAAGTGCAGCAATTTTCCGAATGAAGCAGAGAGTGTTTGAGGATCGGGATATCCATAGGGATACCAAGGTGCTTCTTTAGAAAGATATTGTCCTCCCAACCTTTCTATACACCTGCGAGACGTGGACAGTCTACAGACGTCACATGCAATTCCTGAAACGACTCCATCAGCGCTGCCTCTGAAAAATCCTGAATGAATTTCAATCTTTGAGAAGACATGAAATATCAATAATAATAATAATAATAATAATGGGCTATTGTAGGTTTTTTCGGGCTATATGGCCATGTTCTAGAGGCATTCCCTCCTGACATTTCGCCTGCATCTATGGCAAGCATCCTCAGAGGTAGTAAAGTCTGTTGGAACTAGGAAAAAGGGTTTATATATCTGTGGAATGACCAGGGTGGGACAAAGGACTCTTGTCTGCTGGAGCATTCACACCTAGCTCCAGCAGACAAGAGTCCTTTGTCTCACCCTGGTCATTCCACAGATATATAAACCCTTTTTTTTATTTACTTACTTACTTTACTTATATACCGCTGTTCTCAGCCCGGGGGCGACTCACAGCGGTGTACAACAAACAAGAACAGCAAGATTCAAAACTACAGAATAAAAACAATTCACAACCTAACACTATACACAGTTAACACCATTACTACGATAACCATTCAGCGTCGTCTCATCATCCAAACATAATCCAAATTCGTCTTCTGTTGTTCCATTCCTATATTCATTACCAAGCACTACACTAATTATTCGAACACCTGCTTGAACAGCCAGGTCTTCAATTTCTTGCGGAATATCATTAGAGATGGTGCCAGTCTAATGTCCGTGGGAAGGATGTTCCACAGCCGAGGGACCACCACCGAGAAGGCCCTATCTCTCGTCCCTGCCAGCCGTGCCTGTGAGGCAGGCGGGATCGAGAGCAGGGTCTCCCCGGAAGATCTCAAAGTCCTGGTGGGCTCGTAGGCCGAGATGTGGTCGGATAGGTATCTTGGGCCGGAACCGTTTAAGGCTTTATAGGCCAATGCCAGCACCTTGAATTGAGCCCGGTAGCAAATTGGCAGCCAGTGAAGCTGGCACAACAGGGGGGTTGTATGCTCCCTGTGCACCGCTCCTGTTAGTATCATGGCTGCCGCACATTGGACTAATTGAAGCTTCCGGGCCGTCTTCAAAGGCAACCCCACGTAGAGAGCGTTGCAGTAGTCTAAACGTGATGTAACCAGAGCGTGGACTACCGTGGCCAAGTCAGACTTCCCAAGGTACGGGTGCAGCTGGCGCACAAGCTTTAGCTGTACAAATGCTCCCCTGGTCACCGCCGAAACCTGGGGTTCCAGGCTCAGCGATGAGTCCAGGGTCACACCCAAGGATCACATCCAACAGACCTCATTACCTCTGAGGATGCTTGCCATAGATGCAGGCGAAACATCAGGAGAAAATGCCTCTAGACCATGGCCACATAACCCAAAAAAACCTACAACAACCGCCGAGACCTGGGGTTCCAGGCTCAGTGATGAGTCCAGGATCATTCCCAAGCTGCGAGCCTATGCCTTCAGGGGGAGTGTAACCCCATCTAACACAGGCTGTAACCCTATGCCCTGTTCGGCCTTTCAACTGACCAGAAGGACCTCTGTCTTGTCTGGATTCATGAAAGCCTTCAACAACACAACAACAACAACAACAACAACAATAATAATAATACTTTATTTATACCCTACCACCATCTCCCCAAGGGACTCAGAGCGGCTTGCATGAGGCCAAGCCCAACAACACATGATAACACAACAAGCAATAGTAAAAACAACAAGCAATAAGCAAAATTAACAATCCAATTAGTATAACTCAGATCAAGTCATTTTCCGTTAGAGACAAATGGTGGGTGTCGTTATTTCAAGCTGGGATATTGTTTTTCCTCTTTGGCTTGAGTCTTTCTGTCTTGACATTGTGTCCAAAGGAAAAATGGAAGGAAGAGATATACTCTGATCCTCAGGGCAGCTGACTCACACGGATGTAACAATTGCTTTGCAGGCTTGAACGTGAACATGTGGTCCTGCTTTTATCTGCCACTGATGTGCCAATAGCACAGTGGGACACATGCAAATGGCGCAGCGTAGACCACACTCGATGCAAGGTGGTCCTTAACCCTTCCCATTGGCAATTAATGTCTTCTTACCCGAACTAATGGGGCCTAGCAGTTGAAGAAACATCCATGCAGCAAAGCTGTACACTTCTACTGTTATAGTAAGCATTTAGTTGCTGCATGAACAGATATGACAACTTACAGCTCCGATGTATTAAGACAGTGTTTCTCAACCTGGGGGTCAGGACCCCTGGGTGGGTCGCGAGGGGGTGTCAGAGGGGTCACCAAAGACCATCAGAAAACAAAGTATTTTCTGTTAGTCATGGGAAGTTTGACCCAATTCTATCATTGTTGGGGTTCAGAATGCTCTTTGATTGCAGGTGAACTATAAATCCCAGCAACTACAACTCCCAAATGCCAAGGTCAATTTTCCCCAAACTCCACCAGTGTTCACATTTGGGCATATTGAGTATTCGTACCAAGTTTTGTCCAGATCCATCATTGTTTGAGTCCACAATGCTCTCTGGATGTAGGTGAACTACAACTCCAAAACTCAAGGTCAATGCCCACCCAACCCTTCCAGGGTTTTCTGTTGGTCATGGGAGTTCTGTGTGCCAAGTTGGGTCAATTCTATCATTGGTGGAGTTCAGAATGCTCTTTGATTGTAGGCTAAGTATACATTCCAGCAACTACAATTCCCAAATGACCGATTCAATCCCCCCCACAACCCCACTAGTATTCAAATGTGGGCGTATTGGGTATTTGGGCCAAATTTGGTCCAGTGAATGAAAATCCATCCTGCATATCAGATATTTACATGACAATTCACAACAGTAGCAAAATTCCAGTTACGAAGTAGCAACGGAAACAATTTTATGGGTGGGGGGTCACCACAACATGGGGAACTGTATTAAGGGGTCGCAGCATTAGGAAGGTTGAGAACCACTGTATTAAGAGATACAACCACATACACAGCAATGATAAGTGTATCTTGTATTTTTACTATAATTGAATTTACTGAGTTATAGTGATCCTGAAGATTTGTCTACATTAAAATTAATGCAGTTTGGCATCACTTCAACTAGTTTATTAATTAATATGCACCCTCAGTCATGAATATATTTTAGACCCTCTGGCTTGTGGCTTATATTGTAAATGTTGGGCAAAGCTTAGCAGTATCCATGCTTTTAAGTAAATCTAAGAATGTGTGTCTCTTCTATATTACCAACATTTCAAACAACCTTGCTCCTCTACTAGTCCAACACATCTGTATAAGTAAAAATGTAATGTTCATTTGTGAGATTGACATAACTCAAAAACCACTGGGCAAATTGACACCAAATTTGGACACAAGACACCTCTCAGGTCAACGAGTGACCGTCACTCATAAAACACTGAAAAGCACAGAAGAAGAGACTTTAAAAGCCAAAAAACAAAAATTACATTACAACGCATTCGCAAAATCACATAAATACACACCCACATATATATACACATATACACAAATATATATACACATATATACACTCACAAAACACATATAAACAGACTAGGCCACAGCAACGTGCGGCAGGGGATGGCTAGTAGAAAATAAGATGGGAAACAAGTGAAGCTTAGAGTTGCTGGGTAGATGCTACAAGCTGGGTAGATGCGGGGAATACCGTGGATGTAGCGTACCTGGATTTCAGTAACGCTTTCAACAAGGTCCCTCATTACCTTCTGGCAAACAAACTAGTCCAATGTGGGCTAGGCAAAACTACGGTGAGGTGGATCTGAAATTTATTTATTTATTTATTTATTTGGTATGCTTGTATACCGCCAATATCTCAGCCTGTGCGGCGACTCATTGCGGTTTACAACATGTTAAAATATACAATGTTAAAAAATACGATTCACTTAAGCATATAAAAATTAAAATTAAGAATACATACAAAAAACATACGTAGTATTGGGCCACCAATACAGATCGGGACATCTCATAGTTAAAATCGTCATCCAATTCGTTGTCTTGATTGCTAATCCATGGTCAGATAAAACATCACGACGAAGGTCAATTGAAGACTTGCTCAAACATCCAGGTTTTTAGTTTAGAAATTTAGAAATTTAGTTTAGAAATTGGTTAAATGGACGAACCCAGAGAGTGCTCACTAATGCTTCCTCTTCATCTTGGAAAGAAGTGACGAAAGGAGTGCCATCGGCAGGGTTCCGTCCTGGGCCCGGTCCTGTTCAACATCTTTATTAATGACTTAGATGAAGGGCTAGAAGGCATGATCATCAAGTTTGCAGACGACACCAAATTGGGAAGGATAGCCAGAGGAGCAGGATTCAAAACAATCTTGACGGATTAGAGAGATGAATGGCGAAAACTAACAAAATGAAGTTCAACGGGGACAAATGCAAGATACTCCACTTAGGCGGAAAAAACGAAATGCAAAGATACAGAATGGGGGACAATGCCTGTCTCGAGAGCAGTACATGTGGAAAAAGACCTTGGAGTCCTCGTGGACAACAAGTTAAACATGAGCCAACAATGTGATGTGGCGGCAAAAAAAGCCAATGGGATTTTGGCCTGCATCAATAGGAGCATAGTGTCTAGATCTATGGAAGTCATGCTACCCCTCTATTCTGCTTTGGTTAGACCACACCTGGAATATTGTGTCCAATTCTGGGCACCACAATTCAAGAGAGATATTGACAAGCTGGAATGTGTCCAGAGGAGGGCGACTAAAATGATCAAGGGTCTGGAGAACAAGCCCTGTGAGGAGTGGCTTAAGGAGCTGGGCAAGTTTACCCTGAAGAAGAGAAGGCTGAGAGGAGATACGATAGCCATGTATAAATATGTGTGAGGAAGCCACAGGGAGGAGGGAGCAAGCTTGTTTTCTGCTTCCCTGGAGACTAGGACACGAAACAATGGCTTCAAACTATAAGAAAGGAGATTCCATCATGGGGAAGAACTTCCTGATTGCGAGAGCCATTCAGCAGTGGAACTCTCTGCCCCGGAGTGTGGTGGAGGCTCTTTCTTTGGAAGCTTTTAAACAGAGGCTGGATGGCCATCTGTCAGGGGTGATTTAAATGCAATATTCCTGCTTCTTGGCAGGGGGTTGGACTGGATGGCCCATGAGGTCTCGTCCAACTCTTTGATTCTATGGTTCTATGCTGTGAGCTTTCCAGACTGTATGGCTATGTTCCAGAAGCATTCTCTCACTTGCCTCAAGCCGACAAGAGTTCTTTCTCCCACCCTGGAGTGTGCAGAAGAGCAAACCACTGACCACCTGCTGCAACGCAGCCTGAGCCCTGCCACATGCACAATGGAGGACCTTCTTGCGGCAACACCAGAGGCACTCCAAGTGGCCAGATACTGATCAAAGGACATTTAATCAACTACCAAGCTTGCAAATTTTGTTTTGTGTCTGTTTGTTTGTTTTTGCTCTGTTAGAAATGTAATACAATCGTCTGGTTGCCCCTGACATGATAAATAAATAAATACCCTGGACACTGTTCCACAGATATATAAACCTCATTTGCCTAGTTTCCAACAGACTTCACAACCTTTGAGGATGCCTGCCATAGATGTGGGTGAAATATCAGGAAAGAATGCTTTTGGAACTTGGCCATACAGCCCGAAAAACTCACAGCAACTCAGTGATTCCGGCCATGAAAGCCTTCAACAACACAAAGTGAAGCTTTGTTGACTTAACTTGTTTTTTCTGCATCTTAGATCAAAGAACAGAGAAACACAACCAAGAAAGGAAAAGAAGGACAAATACCCTATCACTATAATTTTTGACTTGGAAAGGGGAGCAAGGGTAGAGTGCAAACATTTTTGGAAGTCACGCTGCCACCTAACCTGTTGGTCAACCTAAAGAATATTTTCTCTATTTTGATCTTTGGAAAGAGCCATAAGGCAGACTGTGATTTTTCCTTGCCTCCTCATCTAAGCCCAACAGGTGAATGGTTCACACAAATGCAAGGTCACACACAAAGAAGGCCCTCCTGCATTTCGTGAGGAGGAAAAGAGGAGGCAAGAGGAAAGAGAAGCTGCAAAATCTCACACCGCATGGGTTTCCCAAGTAGTTATGAAAGGCACCCAGAGAAGCCCACCATGAAGCCAACTTGTTTTCTTAGGGCACGATGGAGAACGCTGGACCACCAAGAGGATGGGAAAGTCATCAGCAATCAGCCAGAAAGAAACTACTTAATAACGATGATAATAATAATAATTTATTGTTGAAGGCTTTCATGGCTGGAATCACTGGGTGATGTGAGTTTTGTGGGCTGAATGGCCATATTCCAGAAGCATTCTCTCCTGACATTTTGCCTGTGTGACCTCACATCCTCTGAAGATGCCTGCCAGAGATGCAGGTGAAACATCAGGAGACAATGCTTCTGGAACATGGCCATATAACCCAGAAAACTCACAACAACCCAATAATAATAATACCCATCATCAACTACACTGCTTGAATTGTGAACCGGATGCAAGCAGAGCTGGATGATCTGGGCAGAAAAAAAGAAAACTGGGTTGTTGTAGGTTTTTTCGGGCTATATGGCCATGGTCTCTAGAGGCATTTTCTCCTGACGTTTCACCTGCATCTATGGCAAGCATCCTCAGAGGTAGTGAGGTCTGTTGGAAGTAGGAAAATGGGTTTAATGCTGGACTACTCTCACAACTACCATGTCAGACTACACAGAGAAGCCATTGAAATCCACAAGCATGTGGACAATTTCAACAGAAAGGAAGAAACCATGAAAATGAACAAAATCTAGCTACCAATATTAAAAAAACCCTCAAAAATTACAACAGCAAAACAACAGAGAGTAAACAATCAGGCACATCAAATCACCTCTCAACAAAAGATTCCCCCAGGCACTTCCAAGCCATTAAATGCTAATCAAGGTGGTCAGTTGAAATATTCACACCTAGCTCCAGCAGACAAAAGTCCTTTGTCCCACCCTGGTCATTCCACAGATATATAACCCCTTTTCCTAGTTCCAACAGACCTCACTACCTCTGAGGATGCTTGCCATAGATGCAGGCGAAACGTCAGGAGAAAATTCCTCTAGAACATGGCCATATAGCCTGAAAAAACCTACAACAACCCAGATATTCCGGCCATGAAAGCCTTCGACAATACAATAAGAAAACTGATGACAATCCACTCCTCATGACACCTGCTTAGTGATGTCAACAGACTTGACCTGCCAAGAAAATCAGGAGACAGAGGGCTTCTGCAAGTGAAACAAACGGTAGAAGAAGAGAAACATGCGCTGGCAGATTATGTGAAAGGTAGTCAAGAACCAACATTGAGCGAAGTCAAGAGTAGTAAACTGCTTCAAGTGCAAAAGACAAAGAGGGAATACTGTAAAAACACAATGCAGTGCAGGAGAGAAAACTGGCCAAAGAAGGCTCTCAATGGACAGTTTCTGGGAAAAATTGAGAGCCAAATTGACAAAGAAAAAACATGGCTGTGTCTCACAAATGGAACTCTGAAAAAGGAGACAAAGGGGGGCCTGATTCTGGCAGCCCAAGAACAAGCCATTCCAGCCAAGGCCATCAAAGCCAGAATTGAAAAGTCGACGACAGATCCCAAGTGTAGACTCTGCAAGGAAGCAGGTGAAACAAGGGATCCCATCCTCAGCTGCTGCAAGAAGATTGCGCAGACAGACTACAAGCAGAGTGTGCCGTCGCGCCTTGGGCTATAACTCTTAGTGAAAGAGGCATGGACGTGACATCTTTCCCCCAGGGGATTGCTTCTTGCCCTCCTTTAGGAAAACTGGAACTCCCAAGGACCAAAACACTGTACATAACTCAAAATGAGTTTAATTGTTCACAAAGAGTTATCCCTTTAAGGCAACAAGCTGGAAGTTTCAAAGGGGTAAAGGAAAATATACATTACAGTCTCTGGTTTTCTTGGGTCCAAGGACTTTTGCAGCTGAGAAGCTTTTCCGGGTCCCTCTTTCTCAATGGCTGTGAATATCGGAATAATCACAACTCCAATTCCAATGGCCTATATTTTGAAGGCACAAAGCCTTCCTCTGGTGCCAAAGAACTTGTTTGAAGGCACTCGAGACTTCTCAATGTCGTCCAGGTTGATCTGAACATAAAGCATAAGTCTGAAGGGTAAGAACCTCAGAATTGGTGCTGAGAGGTAACTTAATCAAGGGCTTCAGAGCCAAGTCTCTCTCTCACGTCCATCTGATAGAAAGTTTGGTGGTGGAATGGAAAAGGAAACACTGTCCCGCTCTCTAGGAAGAGGTGGGATCGAACAATTGAGCAGGAGGAGCAATTCAACTGGTGCAAACAACGTTGATTGACAGCTATAAATAACCAATCAATCCAACTATATATTGTAGAAGGCTTTCATGGCCAGAATAACTGGGTTGTTGTATGTTTTTTCGGGCTATATGACCATGGTCTAGAGGCATTCTCTCCTGACGTTTCGCCTGCATCTATGGTAAGCATCCTCAGAGGTAGTGAGGTCTGTTGGAACTATATATCTGTGGAATGACCAGGGTGAGACAAAGGACTCTTGTCTGCTGGAGCTAGGTGTGAATGTTTCAACTGACCACCTTGATTAGCATATAATGGCCTGACATTGCCTAGAGCAAACTTTTGTTGAGAGGTGATTAGATGTCCTTGTTAGTTTCCCTCTCTGTTGTTGTGCTGTTGTAATTTTTGAGTTTTTTTAATACTGGTAGCCAGATTTTGTTCATTTTCATGGTCTCCTCCTTTCTGTTGAAATTGTTCACATGCTTGTGTATTTCAATGGCTTCTCTGTGTGGTCTGATATGGTGGTTGTGAGAGTGGTCCAGCATTTCTGTGTTCTCAAATAATACGCTGTGTCCAGGTTGGTTCCTCAGGTGCTCTGCTATGGCTGATTTCTCTGGTTGAAGTAGTCTGCAGTGCCTTTCATGTTCCTTGATTCGTGTTTGGGCAACACTGCATTTGGTGGTCCCTATGTAGACTTGTCCACAGCTGCATGGTACACGGTAGACTCCTGCAGAGGTGAGGGGATCCCTCTTGTACTTTGCTGAACGAAGCAGTTGTTGGATTTTCTTGGTGGGTCTGTAGATAGTTTATAGGTTGTGTTTTCCCTTAATGTATGGCAAGAACACTTTTCCTCTGGGTAGCCATGAGAATAAAGATGAAGATCCGCCCAGTTTTCCTAGTTCCAACAGACCTCACTACCTCTGAGGATGCTTGCCATAGATGCAGGTGAAACATCAGGAGATAATGCCTCTAGACCAGTGTTTCTCAACCTAGGGGTCAGGACCCCCAGGGTGGTCGCAAGGGGGTGTCAGAGGGGTCACCAAAGACCATCAGAAAACAGTATTTTCTGTTGGTCATGGGAGTTCTGTGTGAGAAGTTTGGACTAATTCTATTGTTGGTGGGGTCCAGAATGCACTTTGATTGTAGATGAACAATAAATCCCATATGTCAAGGTCTATTTTCCCCCAAACTCCACTAGTGTTTACATTTGGGCATATTGAATATTCATGCAAAGTTAGGTCCAGATCCATCATTGTTTGAGTCCACAGTGCTCTCTGGATGCAAGTGAACTACAAATCCAAAACTCAAGGTCAATGCCCACCAAATCCTTCCAGTATTTTCCGTTGGTCATGGGAGTTCTGTGTGCCAAGTTTGGTTCAATTCCATCATTGGTGGAGTTCAGAATGCTATTTGATTGTAGGTTAACTATAAATCCCTGCAACTACAACTCCCAAATGACAAAATCAACCCCTCCAACCCCGCCAGTAGTCTAATTTGGGCGTATCGGGTATTTGTGCCAAGTTTAGTCCAGTGAATGAAAATACATCCTGGAGATCAGATATTTACATTACGATTCATAACAATAGCAAAATTACAATTATGAAGTAGCAACGAAAATAATTTGATGGTTGGGGGTCACCACAACATGAGGAACTGTAATAAGGGATCGCAACATTAGGAAGGTTGTGAACCACTGCTCTAGACCATAGCCATATAGCCCATAAAAACCTACAACAACACAATCCAACTATACATTTACAGGGTAAAAAGGCAAAATCGGGCTTGATACAACAGTTCAAATCCTGCAACTTACAGTTCTACATATAGGTGGTGCCACTCACACCGTCACACAGAGGTACAACACCTTTGTTCAGATGATTCATTGGAACTTGTGCCACAAACACCATCTGCCTGCCACAAAGGTCTGGTGGGATCACAGCCGCAAAAAGTTATGGAAAATGAACACGTCAAGTTACTCTGAGACTTCTGAATTCAGACAGACATAGTTTTGGAGCTCAACACTCCTGACCTCACGTTCATGGAAAAAAACAAAGTATAGATCATAGATGTTGCAATCTCAGGCGAAAGCAGGATTGCAGAGAAACAACTGGAAAAGCTGACACGATATGAGGATTTAAAGATAGAACTGCAAAGACTCTGGCACAAACCAGTCAAGGTGGTCCCAGTGGTGATCGGCACACTGGGTGCAGTGCCTAAAGACCTTGGCCTGCACTTAAACACAATCGGTTCTGACAAAATTACCATCTGCCAGCTGCAGAAGGCCACCTTTCTCTGATCTGTATGCATTATTGGCCGCTACATCACATAGTCCTAGACACTTGGAAAGTGTCCAAAATGTGATCCAATACAAAAGCCAACATAGTGATCTTGTTTGCCATGTGCCAATCTTGTTGTGTGTCAAATAGTAAAAATACCTTTTATTTATTACCCACCCCTTATTATAGTTCGAGGCAGGGTACAACAAAGTCAAAAACATGAACATAAAATAAGTATACAATGAATTACACAGATAAAAACACAAAAATATAAAACACTTGCACAAAACACAGATACAGAATTGACATATAATAGTAGTAGAGGGTAAATCAAAACTCATGATAAATTGACTCTTCTGCCAGAAGAGATGGGTCTTCCATTCTGACAGCTCTTTTAGGTCCTTTCTACACTGCCATATAATCCAGACTATCAAAGCAGACAATCCACATTATCTGCTTTGAACTGGATTATATGAGTCTACACTGTCATATAATCCAGTTCAAAGCAGATAATCTGGATTTTATATGGCGGTGTAGAAGGGGGCTCAGTGTATACTGTCATATAATCCAGTTCAAAGCAGATAATCTGGATTTTATATGGCGGTGTAGAAGGGGGCTCAGTGTATACTGTCATATAATCCAGTTCAAAGCAGATAATCTGGATTTTATATGACGGCGTAGAAGGAGGCCCACTCTACACTGTCATATAACCCAGTTCAAATCAGATAATCTGGATTTTGCATGCCAGTGTAGAAGGGAGCTCAGTCTACACAGTCATTTAATCCAGTTCAAATCCGATAATCTGGATTTTATATGTTGGTGTAAAAGGGGCCTCAGTCTACACTGCCATATAATGCAGTTCAAATCGGATAATACGGATTTTATGTGCTGGTGTAAAAAGGGCCTCAGTCTACACTGCCATATAGTCCAGTTCAAATCCGATAATCCGGATTTTATATGTTGGTGTAAAAAGGGCCTCAGTCTACATTGTCATATAATCCAGTTCAAAGTAGATAGTATGGATTTTATATGGTGGCGTAAAAGGGGCCTCAGTCTACACTGCCATATAATCCAGTTCAAATTAGATAATCCGGATTTTATATGTTGGTGTAAAGGGGGCCTCAGTCTACACTTCCATATAATCCAGCTCAAAGTAGATAATCTGGATTTTGTATGACGGTGTAGAAGGGGGCTCATTCTACAATGTCATATAATCCAGTTCAAAGCAGATAATCCGGATTTTATATGGCATTGCAGAAGAGGCCTCTGCCTGTACTGCTATATAATCCAGTTCAAATCAGATAATCCGGATTTTATATGTTGATGTAAAAGGGACCTCAGTCTACACTGCCATATAATCCAGTTCAAATCAGATAATCCGGATTTTATATGTTGATGTAAAAGGGGCCTCAGTCTACACTTCCATATAATCCAGCTCAAAGCAGATAATCTGAATTTTGTATGGCGGTGTAGAAAGAGGCTCTGTCTACACTGTCATATAATCCAGTTCAAAGCAGATAATCTGGATTGTATATGGTGGTGTAGAAGGAGGCTGAGTCTACATATAATCCGCTTCAAAGCAGATAATCTGGATTTTATATGGCGTTGCAGAAGAGGCCTCTGTCTATACAGAGGCTCCTTCTTTGGAAGCTTTTAAACAGGGGCTGGATGGCCATCTGTCAGGGGTGATTTGAATGCAATACTCCTGCTTCTTGGCAGAATGGGGTTGGACTGGATGGCCCATGAATGAGGTCTCTTTCAACTCTTTGATTCTATGATTCTATGATTCTATACTATCATATAATCCAGTTCTAAACAGAGAATCCGGATTTTATATGTTAGTGTAGAAGGAGCCTTAGTATCCCACAAAACTGTACATTTCCATAGAAGTTAATATGGTGGCAAAGGAATAGAGCAAAGCCACTTTTTGACTTTGGGACTTCAACTCCCAGAAGTCTCCGCTGACTGGGACAATGGAAGGGAATCCTGGGAATTGAAGTCCAGAAAAAAACATTCAGGGCTAAAACGGAGGCGGGGCTGTGAGAGCGGAGGGGCGTGTCCTGGCAGACGGGGGGCGGGGCTTCGACGGGGGGCGTCCCGGGAAGAGAGCGCGCCCGCCAGTGGAGTTTCCCCGCCGGAGAAGACACACGCAGGCAGTCAGTCCGCCATGAGCTCCGCAGCCACCTATTTCCGCTCTCCGCCGGCCTTGATCCCGGCCAAGAGGCTCCACTTGCCCGAAGGAGTGACCCTGCCCCCTGGAGACTACAGCACCACCCCCGGGGGGACCCTCTTCGGCACCACGCCCGGAGGTGAGCCGCGACACCTGGACGCTGCCTTTCTCGTGTTGACATCCCTGCAGTTGCTTCCTTAGCCCTTGGATGTGACTTTAAGACACGGGAATACTTAGCTCTGTTTTAGAATTGCAGTCTGAGTGTCTCTGAGCATGGGCAGAGTGCTGGCTGGTGCTTGTGGGCTGAGTGCCTCTCAGTGTGTGCAGAGTGGAGTCTTAATGTTGACGTTTGAGAGCTGAGTGTCAACATTATTAATGTTGACACTCAGCATCTTAAGGTTGATGCTTGAGTGCCGAGTGCCTCTGAGTGTGTGCAGAGTGCAGAGTGGCATCTTAATGTTGATACTCGTGTGCTGAGTGCCTCTGAGCATGTTCAGAGCTCTGGCAGACATCTTAATGTTGATGCTTGAGAGCTGAGTGCCTCTGAGCATGTGCAGAGTGCAAGGTGGCGTTTTAATGTTTATCCTTGTGGGCTGAGTGCCTCTGAGCATGTGCAGAGTGGCATCTTAATGTTGATACTCGTAGGCTGAGTATGTGTAGAGTGCTGGGTGGTGTCTTAACGTTGATACTTGTGCGCTGAGTGCCTCTGAGCATGTGCAGAGCGCAGTGTGGCGTCTTAATGTTAATACTTGTGGGCTCAGTGCCTCTGAGCATGTGCAGAGTGCTGGGTGGTGTCTTAATGTTGATGCTTGTGGGCTGAGTGCCTCTGAGCATGTGCAGAGTTTTGTCTTAATGTTGATACTCGTGGGCTGAGTGCCTCTGAGCATGTGCAGAGCGCAGCGTGGCGTCTTAATGTTGATACTTATGGGCCGAGTGCCTCTGAGCATGTGCAGAGTGGTGTCTTAATGTTGATGCTTGTGGGCTGAGCGCCTCTGAGCATGTGCAGAGTGATGGCTGATGTCTTAATGTTGATGCTTGGGTGCTGAGTGCCTCTGAGAGTGTGCAGAGTGCTGGGTGGCATCTTAATGTTGATGCTTGAGAGCTGAGTGCCTCTGAGTATGTGCAGAGTGCTTGTGGGCTGAGTGCCTCTGAGCATGTGCAGAGTGGTGTCATAATGTTAAAATTTGTGAGCTGAGTGCCTCTGAGCATGTGCAAAGTGCAGGGTGGTGTCTTAATGTTTCTACTTGTGGGCTGAGTGCTTCAGAGCATTCAGCCCACAAGCACTGTTGCTTGAAGCCAGCCTTGAACCGCATTCCATGGTGAGTGCAGACCTGGTTCTTCTGTGTTTCTCTCCTCTCCTGCCTGGGGAGTGTTTTGCAGAGAGGGCCCTTCCCAGCCTGGCAGGTTCAATGCTGGATCAGCGCTCATGGACCAGAGCCTGCATCAGATGCCCGCTGTGTTATTTTCCAGTTGGCAGGCACATGGGTGGGATGGACACAGGCGGAAAGAATGTCACCGCTTGCACCCCAATGGAGCGCAGCACGGAATGCAATGTTAATGCTTATTTATCCCACTGGAGAACAGGCCATGGGTGCAACTACGCTGCAGAATTAATTCAATTCCATCCCACTTTAATTACTCAAGGCGATGAAGTCCTGGGATTTGCAGTTTGTGAAGGACGCACCAGCATTCATTTATTGGCGCAATGAGTTAAATCCTTGTGCCAACAGGACTGAAGACTGACAGGTCAGAGGTTCGAATCTGCGGAGAGCGCAGACAAGCTCCGTCTGTCAGCTCCAGCTCCCCGTGTGGGGACATGAGAGAAGCCTCCCACAAAGATGGTAAAACATCAAAACATCCGGGCATCCCCTGGGCAACGTCCTTGCAGACGGGCAATTCTCTCACACCAGAAGCGACTTGCAGTTTCTCAACCCTAAGCATATTTAAGTGGAAGATCTGATGCAATTCCAGAGTAAAAGTTGTCGATTGCATAAGACTTAGCAAGGGATGGGAAACCGTCACAGTTTATTTCATTGGACTGATAGTTATCAGCCTTGCGTGCAAACTTGTCCTATGTCTTGTCAAATGCCGGAATCACTAGGTCACTGTGACTTTCTCAGGCTGTATGGCCATGTTCCAGCAGCATTCTCTCCTGACGTTTCGCCCACGTCTATGGCAGACATCCTCAAAGGTTGTGAGGTCTTGTCGAAGGCTTTAATGGCTTGATTCACTGGGTTGTTGTAGGTTTTTCGGGCTATATGGCCAAGTTCTAGAAGCATTCTCTCCTGATGTTTCACCTGCATCACTACCTCTGAGGATGCCTACTGTAGATGTGGGTGAAATGTCAGGAGAGAATGCTTCTAGAACATGGCCATATAGCCCGAAAAACCTACAAAAACCCAGTTGTGAGGTCCATTGGAAGCTAGACAAGTGGGGTTTCTGTGGAATGTCCAGGGTGGGAAAAAGAACTCTTGTCTGTTTGTTGCAGTTGACCGGTTTGGTTAGCATTGAATGGCCTTGCAGCTTCAAAGCCTGGATGCTTCCTGCCGGGGGAATCCTTTGTTGGGAGGTGATTAGTTGGACCTGATTGAGAGCCATTGCAACATACCTGAGTGCCTCTGACCACGTGCAGAGTGCTGAATGACGTCTTAATTACAGAATGATTCATAGGTTGCCTTGGGGTCCACATCTCCGCTGTAGAATTAATGCAGTTTTACATCACTTTAATAACCATAGCTAGATGTATTGTTGAAGGCTTTCATGTCTGGAATCACTGGGTTGTTGTGTTTACTGGGCTGTAAGGCCATATTCCAGAAGCATTCTCTCCTGACGTTTCGCCTGCATCTATGGCAGGCATCCTCAGAAGCATTCTCTCCTGACGTCTCGCCTGCATCTATGGCAGGCATCCTCAGAAGCATTCTCTGCTGACATTTCGCCTGCATCTATGGCAGGCATCCTCAGAAGCAGTCTCTCCTGATATTTCGCCTGCATCTATGGCAGGCATCCTCAGAAGCATTGTCTCCTGACATTTCGCCTGCATCTATGGCAGGCATCCTCAGAAGCATTGTCTCCTGACATTTCGCCTACATCTATGGCAGGCATCCTCAGAAGCATGTTTTCCTGACTTTTCGCCTACATCTATGGCAGGCATCCTCAGAAGCATTCTCTCCTGACGTTTTGCCTGCATCTATGGCAGACATCTTCAGAAGCATTCTCTCCTGACGTTTCGCATACATCTATGGCAGGCATCCTCAGAAGCATTCTCTCCTGACGTTTCGCCTGCATCTATGGCAGGCATCCTCAGAAGCATTGTCTCTTGACGTTTCGACTACATCTATGGCAGGCATCCTCAGAAGCAGTCTCTCCTGACGTTTCGCCTACATCTATGGCAGGCATCCTCTGAGGACAACCTATGAGGAGACCTCTCAGTCTCTTAGGATGCCTGCCATAGATGCAGGCGAAACGTCAGGGGGGAATGCTTCTGCTTCCTGCCTGGGGGAATCCTTTGTTGGGAAGTGTTAGCTGGCCTTCGTTGTTTCTTGTCTGGAATTCCCTTGTTTTCTGAGTGTTGTTCTTTATTTCCTTTCCTATTTCTCAAGCCGAAATATCTGTATATTCTTCCCACTAGTGCAGGCATGGGCGAACTTTGGCCCTCTGGGTGTTTTGGACTTCAACTCCCACAATTCCTAACAGCCGGTAGGCTGTTAGGAATTGTGGGAGTTGAAGTCCAAAACACCCAGAGGGCCAAAGTTTGCCTATGCCTGCACTAGGGCTTTTAAATGCCAATTTTTAATGTGCTACATACATGCAAAGGCCATATAAAACTCCCAAAGGCACCGGATCGTGTTTGATCTCTGAAGCTAAGCAGGGTCGGCCCCGGCTAGGACTCGGATGGGAGAACGTCAATGAATCCCAGTTGCTGTAGGCCACATTTCGGAGAAGAGAACTGGCAAAACCACTTCTGGGTATTGCAGGAAATCCCATAAGTCAGTAAATCAACAGGCAGCCTGGAAGGCATGGTATTGTAATTGGAGAGGGATGATCGAGTTCTTTGCATGTGTTTGCATGATGCAATAATGAACCGAGATCTTAAACGAGATACAGGACTCTGAATATTAACAAACATATTACAACATGACGGTAAACTATTTCATCAGCCACATGAAATATTATTAAGTGTATTCTGGGTATACTCGATGTGTATATAGTCGACTCTCAGTTAAAGAGAACTCAAACTACCAGAACTCTCAAGCAACAGACACAAAAATAAAGAAAGGAAAAATATCATAAATTAGAAAAACTGTTTTTATAATGCAGTAAAACTATAGATTTCTTCATATTGTGTTGTCCAAGGCTTTCATGGTCAGAATCACTGGCTTGCTTTGAGTTTTCTGGGCTGTATGGCAATGTTCCGGAAGCATTCTCTCCTGACGTTTCGCCTACATCTATGGCAAGCATCCTCAGAGGTTGAGAGGTCTGTTGGAAACTAGGAAACCATGAAAATGAACAAAATCTGGCTACCAGTATTTTAAAAAAAACCTCTAAAATCAGGACAGTAAATAACGGCGCTCCATGCAGTCATGCCGGCCACATGACCTTGGAGGTGTCTATGGACAACGCTGGCTCTTCGGCTTAGAAATGGAGATGAGCACCACACCCCAGAGTCAGACTTGACTGGACTTAATGTCAGGGGACTATCCTTACCTTACCTTTTTAAATAAAGAGGAGCATTCAAAAAACAGGGGAATTCCCAACAAGAAACAATCAGGGCCAGCGAACACCGGCTAAACAGTGTAATTTTTCCAGTGGTGTAGGGCGCAGACACCCCATGATAATGCGGCATATCTCATTGAGAGCCACATCTACTGTTTTAGTGTGGTGAGATGTGTTCCACACTGGGCATGCATACTCAGCAGCAGAGTAGCATAGCGCAAGGGCAGATGCCTTCACTATGTCTGGTTGTGATCCCCAGGTTGTGCCAGTCAGCTTTCGTATGATATTATTTCTAGCATCCACTTTTTGCTTGATGTTCAGGCAGTGCTTCTTGTAGGTCAGAGCATGGTCCAGAGTGACTCCCAGGTATTTGGGTGTGCTGCAATGCTCCAGTGGGATTCCTTCCCAGGTGATCCTCAGAGCTTGGGATGCTTGTCTGTTCTTGAGATGAAAAGCACATATCTGTGTTTTAGATGGATTAGGGATCAGCTGGTTTTTCTGTAGTAGGCAGTAAGAGCATCTAGAGCTTTGGAGGGCTTCTGTTCAACCATCTCAAAGCTCCCTGCTTGAGTGGTGATGGCACGATCATCAGCATAGATTAAACTCTCTGTCCCTTCTGGCAGTGGCTGGTCATTTGTGTAAATCAGGGGTCCTCAAACTTTTTAAACAGAGCCACATCACAGTCCCTCAAACTGTTGGAAGGCCGGTTTATAATTTGAAAAAAAAATGAATTCCTATGCACCCTGCACATATCTTATGTGTAGTGCAAAAAAACATTTTAGAACAATACAGTAATTAAATTAAAGAACAATTTTAACAAATGTTAAATTATTAGTATTTCAATGGGAAGTATTGGCCTAGTTATGGCTGATGAGATAGGATTGTTGTTGTGTGCTTTCAAGTCGTTTCAGACTTAGGTTGACCCTGAGCGAGGTCCGGTTAAATGACCTTGGTGTTAATGTTATTTATTTATTGTGTCATCAGCAACCATACCATTGTATTACATTTCTAACAGAACAAAACAAACAGACAAAACACAGATTTTGCAAACTTGGCAGTTGATTAAATGTCTTTTGACCAGTATCTGTCCACTTGGAGTGCCTCTGGTGTTGCTGCAAGAAGGTCCTCCATTGTGCATGTGGCAGGGCAGGTGGTCAGTGGTTTGTTCTTCTCCACACTCGCATGTCGTGGATTCCACTTTGTGGCCCCATTTCTTGAGGTTGGCTCTGCATCTCGTGGTGCCAGAGCGCAGTCAGTTCAGCGCCTTCCAAGTCACCCAGTCTTTTGTGTGCCCAGGGGGGAGTCTCTCATTTGGTATCACCCACAGATTGAGGTGCTGGGTTTGAGCCAGCCACTTTTGGACTCTCGCTTGCTGGGGTGTTCCAGCGAGTGTCTCTGTAGATCTAAGAAAACTATTTCTTGATTTAAGTCGTTGACGTACTGGCTGATACCCAAACAAGGGATGAGCTGGAGATGTCACTGCCTTGGTCCTTTCACTATTGGCTTTCACTATATACTTCCCGGCGGATGTCAGGTGGTGCAATACCGGCTAAGCAGTGTAATTTCTCCAGTGGTGTAGGGCGCAGACACCCCGTGATAATGCTGCATGTCTCATTGAGAGCCACATCTACTGTTTTAGCGTAGTGAGATGTGTTCCACACTGGGCAAGCGTACTCAGCAGCAGAGTAGCATAGCGCAAGGGCAGATATCTTCACTGTGTCTGGTTGTGATCCTCAGGTTGTGCCAGTCAGCTTTCATATGATACTGTTTCTAGCACCCACTTTTTGCTTGATGTTCAGGCAGTGCTTCTTGTAGTTCAGAGCACGGTCCAGAGTGACTCCCAGGTATTTGGGTGCGCTGCAATGCTCCAGTGGGATTCCTTCCCAGGTAATCCTCAGAGCTCGGGATGCTTATCTGTTATTGAGGTGAAAGGCACTTGTCTGTGTTTTAGATGGATTAGGGATCAGCTGTGTAATGAATTTGCTGACCTCTGCAAGATTTTTGGTGTATATCTCTATGTTCCCATGTGGCAGATAGGGAAGATTTAGTTAGTTAGGAATGGCTGCTTGTGAAGTGAGTTAGGAATGGTTGCTTGTGAAGTGAGTTAGAAATGGCTGCTTGTGAAGTGAGTTAGGAATGGCTGCTTGTGAAGTGAGTTAGGAATAGCTGTTTGTGAAGCAGTTAGAGCCGCCGCAAACTAGCGTCTTGGAAGAGCAAACTGTGCCAGCACGACCGATGACGTCGAAGACTGCACCTCTTTCTCTGCCTATTTCTCCGCGGCCGCGTGGTTTTCCCTTTGCTAGGGCAGCAATGCGAGCGTACTCTCGCTGTTGAATTCTGCTTCTCTGGCCCTGGAACTTAACAAAAAAGCTCCTGTTCGAACTGTAAAGAAGAGTCTACTGAACAAGCCAGTACCTGCCACATACCAGTACTGCCATCTGTTGAGGAGTCACAAAGGTGGAGGCATTACTTTTCATTCAACCCTCGTAGTCTTTAATATTTCAGAGGAGTACGCATTAGTTTTTCAGGGAAGGTACTCTTGTAAGCAAGTTAAGGAGGAGTTTTTCCAGATTTGTTTTGGAGAGAAGGGTTCTCATATCAAACCTAAGAAGCGGGAATGCAGCTTTGGAATTTTGACTTCTCATCCCTTCTCTTGCTATATGTTCTCCTTCTTCTCCATCACGTACACAGACGCATAGGTCAAGGATCAATGTGGGTTGTTCCGCATGCGCCGAAATCCATGCTCTTGCAATACAGGGACGTACCCTGTTTGTTTTGCAATAAGCATGATCCTTTGGCAGCCGTCCAGGCGGCTTCGCAATGTTTATCTCGTCCCTAATGGCCGATGAATGAAAATTAAGCCTGGGCCCATTCACATTGCGGAATTATAGTGCGGTGATCCCACTTCAACTGCCGCAGTTCTGTTCTATCCTGCCAGTAAAAAGCTGGGACTCAGGGTAGAATTAATGCAGTTTGACACCACTTTAATTACTATGAAGGAGACCCTGGTGATGCAATGGGTTAAACCCCCCTTTTTTTGACAGGGCTGCTTACCGAAAGGTCGGCGATTCAAATCCAAGGAGAGGGGTGAGCTCCCGTCTGTTACCTCCAGCTTCTCATTTATTTATTTATTCATTTATACCGGCCAACAGCAAAAATTCAATGCTATTTATTATTTACTAGCCGTCCCCTGCCACGCGTTGCTGTGGCCCACATGGGGGTTCGGTGTGGGAGGTTTGGCCCACTTCTATCGTTGGTGGGGTTCAGAATGCTCTGTGATTGTAGGTGAACTATAAATCCCAGCAACTACAACTCCAAAATGTCAAGATTCTATTTTCCCAAAACTCCACCAGTGTTCACTTTGGGCATATTGAGTATTCGTGTAGAGCTTGGTCCACATCCATCATTGTTTGTGTCCACAGTGATCTCTGCATGTAGGTGAACTACAACTCCCAAACCAAAGGACACTGCCCAACAAACGCTTCCAGTATTTTCTGTTGGTCATGTGAGAACTGTGTGCCAAGTTTGGTTCAATTCCATCATTGGTGGAGTTCAGAATGCTCTTTGATTGTGGGTAAACTATAAATCCCAGCAACTACAACTCCCAAATGTCAAGATTCTATTTTCCCCAAACTGCACCAGTGTTCAAATTTGGGCATATTGAGTATTTGTGCTAAGTTTGATCCCGATCCATCATTGTTCGAGTCCACAATGATCTCTGAATGTAGGTGAACTACAACTCCAAAACGAAAGGACACTGCCCACCAAACCCTTCCAGTATTTTCAGTTGGTCATGGGAGAAATGTGTGCCAAGTTTGGTTCCATTCCATCATTGGTGGAGTTCAGAATGATTGTAGGTGAACTATAAATCCCAGCAACTACATCTCCCAAATGACAAAATCGATATTTATTTTTTTAGTGAAGGACATAGATTGGGTTGCTAGGTGTCTTGTGTCCAAATTCGGACACAAGACCCCCTTTAACCCCCTGTGCCACCAGGGGCTCCCATTGGAGACCCATAGCAATCACCAACAAAAATGTTATCTGAAAGAATGAAGGGCTGGAAAAGCATGTCACAAATTCAAAACAAAGAAAGAAAACCTAGCTCCAGCAGAGAAGAGTTCTTTGTCCCACCCTGGCCACTCCACAGATATATAAACCCATTTTCCTAGTTCCAACAGACCTCACTACCTCTGAGGATGCTTACCATAGATGCAGGCGAAAGGTCAGGAGGGAATCCCTCTAGAACAGTGTTTCTCAACCTCCTAATGCCGCGACCCCTTGATACAGTTCCTCATGTTGTGGTGACCCCCAACCATAACATTATTTTCATTGTTACTTCATAAATGTAATTTTGCTACTGTGATGAATCGTAATGTAAATATCCAATATGCAGGATGTATTTTCATTCACTGGACCAAATTTGGCACAAATACCCAAATTTGAATACTAGTGGGGTTGGGAGGAGGGATTGGTTTTATCATTTGAGACTTGTACTTGCTGGGATTTATAGTTCATCTACAATCAAAGAACATTCTGATCTCCACCAATGATGGAACTGAACCAATCTTGGCACACAGGACTCCCATGACCATCAGAAAACACTAGCAGGGTTTGGTGGGCATGGATCTTGAGTTTGGGAGTTGTAGTTCATCTACATCTATGAACTCAACCAATAATGGATCAGGACCAAATTTGGCACAAATACGCAATATGCCCAAATGTGAACACTAGTGGAGTTTGGGGGAAATAGACCTTGGCATTTGGGAGTTGTAGTTGCTGGGATTTATCGTTCACCTACAATCAAAGAGCATTCTGAACCACACCAACATTAGAATTGGACCTAACTTTCCACACGTAACTCAGGTGACCAAGAGAAAAAACTGTGTTTTCTGATGGTCTTCGGCGACCCCTCGGACACCCTCTTGCAACCCCCAGGTTGAGAAACAGTGCTCTAGAATATGGCCATATAGCCCGAAAAAAAAACCCTACAACAACCCAGTGATTCCGACCAGGAAAGCCTTTCACAATACATCAAACAAAGAAAGTTTGGAAGAAAACAAAAGTATTTTCCAAGTTTTGAAAATTAATTTGATTTCTAAAGCTGAGACCTCAATGGTATCACATATCAGTCAGTTGGGCGTTTGGTTAGAGCAAATGAACATGTGCCAAAACAAGTCAAATAATTGATCTTGTGACCATTGTTTCTGTTTTATATCCTGTTCCTAATGTCTGAAATCTAAGAGCAAACACTGGTTAAATATTTGCTAGCCTTTCTAATGTTTACCGCCAGCGACCTAGAATTACCCGCATCGCCTCCCCTCTTGGCAGGAATCTTATTTTCCTGACACAAATTCAACTGGTGGAGCGTCCGCAGACCAAGGAGAGCTTCCTCTGCTGCATTCCTCCATATTAGGCAGTCCGCAAAGTCCAGGAGCGGAGTCAAGGAGGGCAAAATGATCAACATGTTCCTTTAAATAGGCTTCTGTTCTTGTGTTGCTCAAGGAACGGGTCGGTGTACACTTTCGAGGATGTTAACCTGGAGATCAGTCTAATTCCTCACATCTGTTTGTGTTAGTACAGATTGAAAACACGTGAAGTATTTTGTGTTTTTAGAAACACTGGGATTCTTGCATTTGCATATATGTACATAGCAAGATTTTGAGATGGACTCAAGTCTAAACATGGAATCCATTTAAGTTTCTTATACATCTTATGCATATAATCAGAATGTCATTCCATGCACCCGCATGGGTCGAGACCCCTGGGGGCATAGTGATGAGGTGTCAGAGGGGTCACTAAAGAAAACATAGTATTTTCTGCTGGTCATAGGGGGTTCTGTGTGGGAATTTGGCCCAATTCTATCATTGGTGGGGTTCAGAATGCTCTTTGATTGTGGGTGAACTATATATCCCAGAAACTACAACTCCCAAATGTCAAGGGGTATTTTCCCCAAACTCCACCAGTGTTCACATTTGGGAACATTGAGTATCTGTACCAAGTTTGGTCCAGGTCCATCGTTGTTTGAAGACACAGTGCTCCCTGGATGTAGGTGAACTACAACTGCAAAACTCAAGGTCAGTGCCCACCAAACCCTTCCAGATTTTCTGTTGGTCTTGAGAGTTCTGTGTGCCAAATTTTCCACAAACTCCACCAATGGTCGCATTTGGGAACGTTGAGTATCTGTACCAAGTTTGGTCCAGATCCATCATTCTATGAGTATTGTAATTTTGCTATGGTTGTGAATCAGAATGTAAATATTCAATATGCAGGGTGTATTTTCATTCACTGGACCAAATTTGGCACAAATACCTGATATGCCCAAATTTGAATTATGGTTGGGAGGATTTGATTTTGTCATTTGGAGTTGTAGTTTCTGGGATTTATAATTAACCTACACTCAAAGAGCATTCTGAACCCCACCAATGATGGAATTGCACCAAACGTGGCACACAGAACTTTCATGACCATGAAAATACTGGGAGGGTTTGGTGGGCATTGACCTTGAGTTTTGGAGTTGTAGTTCACTTACATCCAGAGAGCACTGGGGACTCAAACAATGATGGATCTGGACCAAACTTGGTACAGATACTCAATATGCCCAAATGTAAACACTTGTGGAGTTTGGGAAAATACACCTTGAGATGTGGGAGTTGTAGTTGCTGGGATTTATAGTTTACCTACAATCAAAGAGCATTCTGAACTCCACCAACAATGGAATTGAATCAATCTTGGCACACAGAACTCCCATGACCCATGAAAATACTGTGTTTTCTGATGATCTTTGGTGATTCCTTTCACACCCCCAGGTTGAGAAACGCAACGATCCCCCTCTCCTGTTTCCAGCAGCCTTTTGTAGTGCCGTGTTGCAGAAATGCTGCTGGACGTTTTACCCTTGACTTATCAAAATGCATAATTTTTGGCCCCACATCCACCCTCCACTTATACATGAGTATGTACGGTATGTTGATAGCCAAATTCAGAGTTGTAACCTTGAGCTTGCTTGCGACTCCAAATGCTAACTTGGACAAAAACATGGATTTAGTAACATTCCCTTCACTGGAGTCAACAGCTCTAACCTTTGATTGTTGAGGAGAGGCCAAAAGAGCGAGAGAGAATATAGAGGATGATCCCACTCTGGATACAAACCAAAGAGCTGACTTGACAGAAAGTTGTTTGCGGATTGCAACAGAGCTCGGCGTAGGGAAGTGAGGACAAGGCACCCGATGTGTCAGAGGAAACATGTTTTTCTTTGCAACCAACGGCACATACAAGGTGGGGCTGTAACTGAGCCATTGTCAACAGAGTTTCCCCACTCCAAGGCCTTGCAGATTGTAGACTTTGTGACTTCAGAAAAAAGTAGTCTCCCACCTCAATGGGCCTCAGCTTCTCAAACAGAGATGCTTTTACTGTTTCAGAGTGGCAACAGAGGTGACTCTATGTCAGCATTTCTCAACCTGGGAGTCGGGACCCCTAGAGGGGTCGCAAAGGGGGTGTCAGAGAGGTCGCCAAAGACCATCAGAAGAGAAAGTATTTTCTATTGGTCATGGGGGTTCTTTGTGGGAAGTTTGGCCCAATTCTATCATTGGTGGGGTTTGGAATGCTCTTTGATTGCAGGTGAACTATACATCCCAGCAAGTACAACATCCAAATGTCAAGGTCTATTTCCCCCAAATTCCACCAGTGTTCACATTCGTGCCTATTGATTATCCATGCCAAATTCGGTCTGGATCCATCATTGTTTGAGTCCACAGTGCTCTCTGGGTGTAGGTGAACTACAACTCCCAAACTCAAGGTTAATGCCCGCCAAACCCTTTGAGTATTTCCTGTTGGTCATGGGAGTTCTGTGTGCCAACTTTGATTTAATTCCATTGTTGGTGGAATTCAGAATGCTCTTTGATTGTAGGTGAACTATAAATCCCAGCAAATACAACTCCCAAATGTCAAGGTCTATATCCGCCAAATTCCACCAGTGTTCACATTTGTGCCTATTGATTATCCATGCCAAGTTTGGTCCAGATCCATCATTGTTTGAGTCCACAGTGCTCTCTGGGTGTAGGTGAACTACAACTCCCAAACTCAAGTTTAATGCCCACCAAACTCTTCGATTATTTTCTGTTGGTCAAGGGAGTTTGATTTAATTCCAACTTTGATTTAATTCCATTGTTGGTGGAATTCAGAATGCTATTTGATTGTAGGCGAACTATAAATCCCAGCAACTACAACTCCCAAATGGCAAGGTCTATCCCCCCCCCCCCCAAACCCCACCAGTATTCACATTTTGGGCATATCGGGTATGTGTGCCAAATTTGGTCTAGTGAATGAAATACATCCTGCATATACAATTACGATTCATAACAGTAGCAAAGTTACAGTTATGAAGTAGCAACGAAAATAATGTTATGGTTGGGGGTCACCACAACATGAGGAACTGTATTAATGGGTCACGGCATTAGGAAGGTTGAGAACCACTGCTCAATGTGATTTGTTTTTAACGGTCTCGGGTTGCTGTTGGGAATCTTGCCAGCATGATCGCTTCTGCTGAAGTTATGGTAAAGGCAGGGAAATGTGCATTGTGGCACTTGGTCACCCATGGAAAAATCTACAAGTTCCACTTCTGGCATTTGGTTGCAAATGTCTGAAAACCAGAAAGGCAATTTTTATGGGTGTGCTTCAGTCGCTACTTACTGGCAGAAGTAGCAATCCAGTAGACAAATGTTTTCCTACTGGAAGTGGGGATGGAAAAGCCCTGCCAGGTGTTTGCATCTCTAAAACTGTATAATCAATCATCTGTTCTATGAGAATCCAAAGCCATTGTTACTGAATAATAATAATAATAATAATAATAATAATAATCTTTATACCCCGCCACCATCTCTCCAATGGGGACTCAGGGCGGCTTACACGTAATTTTGATGCTGTTGCTGTTGTTTTACTGTAATATGTTGTCTGGACTTCACCCTATGTAAGCCGCTCTGAGTCCCCATTGGGGAGATGGTGGCGGGGTATAAATAAAGATTATTATTTGAAACACCACAAGATGAGTCGACAGCAGACACTCTGCTGGATGTTGAATTGGATCACACGTCGGACACTTCCTAAGTGTCTAGGACTGTGTGATGTATTGGCGAAGAATGCGTGCAGATCCCAGTAAGGTGGCCTTCTGCAACTGGCAGATGGTAATTTTTTCAGCGCCGATTGTGTTTAAGTGCAGGCCAAGGTCTTGAGGCACTGCACCCAGTGTGCCGATCACAACTGGGACCACCTTTACTGATTTGTGCCAGAGTCTTTGCAGTTCAATCTTTAAATCCTCATATTGTGTCAGCTTTTCCAGTTGTTTCTCTCCAATCCTGCTGTCACCTGGGATGGTGACATCAACAATCCATACTTTGTTTTTTAACAGGATTGTGGGGTCAGGAGTATTATGCTCCAAAACTCTGTCTGTCTGAATCCAGAAGTCCTAGAGGAGTTTGGCGTGTTCATTCTCTAACTTTTTCCGGGTTGTGATACCATCAGTTCTTTGTCGCAGACAGATGGTATTTGTGGCACAAGTTCCAATTAATCATCTCAGCATAGAATCATAGAATCAAAGAGTTGGAAGAGACCTCCTGGGCCATCCAGTCCAACCCCATTCTGCCAAGAAGCAGGAATTTTGCATTCAAATCACCCCTGACAGATGGCCATCCAGCCTCTGTTTAAAAGCTTCCAAAGAAGGAGCCTCCACCACACTTCGGGGCAGAGAGTTCCACTGCTGAACGGCTCTCACAGTCAGGAAGTTCTTCCTCATGTTCAGATGGAATCTCCTTTCTTGTAGTTTGAAGCCATTGTTCCGCGTCCTAGTCTCCAGGGAAGCAGAAAACAAGCTTGCTCCCTCCTCCCTGTGGCTTCCTCTCACATATTTATACATAGCGATCATATCTCCTCTCAGCCTTCTCTTCTTCAGGCTAAACATGCCCAGATCCTTAAGCCACTCCTCATAGGGCTTGTTCTCCAGACCCTTGATCATTTTAGTCGCCCTCCTCTAGACACATTCCAGCTTGTCGATATCTCCCGTCATTTATGGCGCCCAGAATAGGACACAATATTCCAGGTGTGGTCTAACCAAAGCGGAATGGAGCATGGGGAGCATGACTTCCCTAGATCTAGACACTAAGCTCCTATTGATGCAGCCCAAAATCCTATTGGCTTTTTTTGCTGCCACATCACATTGTTGGCTCATATTTAACTTGTTGTCCACGAGGACTCCAAGATCTTTTTCACACGTCCTGCTCTCGAGCCAGGCATTGTCCCCCATTCTGTATCTTTGCATTTCGTTTTTCCTGCCAAAGTGGAGTATCTTGCATTTGTCCCTGTTGAACTTCATTTTGTT
The DNA here is from genome assembly GCF_037176765.1 of Anolis sagrei. Taxonomy (NCBI): domain Eukaryota; kingdom Metazoa; phylum Chordata; class Lepidosauria; order Squamata; family Anolidae; genus Anolis; species Anolis sagrei. The sequence goes on along the minus strand of NC_090027.1, from coordinate 10,761,040 downwards.
AGTTTTGGCCCATCTCTGTGTTGTGCCTCTGCTTGTAGTCTGTCTGCGTGATCTTGCAGCAGCTCAGGATGTGATCTATTGTATCACCTGCTTCCTCGCAGAGTCTACATTTGGGATATTATTATTATTATTATTATTATTATTATTATTGCATGGCAGAGTTTTAAAATCTGGCCCAAATTCTACCATGTTTGCCCAAAGATCAGAAATCATCAGAAACTTATTGGACTGGGTGAATTGGTGCACATAACTGCTCGTCTGTTGTACTTTCCGAATTGTCCCAACCCGATAGATAAAAGGCCGAAGCCGCTGGCTCTGCATCTGAAGCTGTTCTGTTACGTTCAGTCCCTCGGCATGTGTTTCTGCAGACGTAAAGCCAAAGCTGTAGTCCTCTAGTGAACCTGTTATGAAATGTCCCTGTAATAACTGGTACATTGAGAACACTTCTAGGAAAACTGGTGATGTTTTGCAAGCGTTCCAATAGCTGGCAGCAGCAACAGCCGATGAGGCTTGTTGTCTCTGTAAACGCCGATTAACGGCGGTTTAATGCAGGGCGTTGGCCTGAACTGTTGACTTGGCCGCTTTGATTCTGGCCCCCCTCGTCTGTAGGGCTTGGACTGTTTTGAAATGTTGACAGTGAATTGGAAAATGATGTGGCACCCATTCCCCACATTATTATTAGACTACTAGCCGCCCCCTGCCATGCATTGCTGTGGCCCAGTCTGGCGATCTGGAAAATAAAGTAATGTGAAAGTATTGGTTTCTAATATATGTAATTTATGCTTGTGGGTAAAGAGTATTTCTTGCTGTTTCTTTGTCAGTGTTGATGTTGAGATTGTCTGGTTTGCCTACTCTGGAACATGCAACATATAATTGTCCTTCTTTAGGGGTCAATTTCAAACCTATGATATTGTGTGTATGTGCGAATCATATCTATATAAATAAAAATGTAATATTAGTTCGCGCTACCATCAGAACTCAAAAACCACTGGGGGAATTGACACCAAATTTGGACACAAGACACCTAACAGTCCAATTTATGTCCTCCACTCAAAAAAAATTGATTTTGTCATTTGGGAATTGTCGTTGCTGGGATTTATAGTTTACCTACAATCAAAGAGCATTCTGAACTCCACCAATGATGGAATTGGGCCAAACTTAGCACACAGGGCTCCCATGACCAACAGAAAAAACTGGAAAGGTTTGGTGGACATTGACCTTGAGTTTGGGAATTATAGTTCACCTACATCCAGAGAGCACTGTGGACTCAATTAATGATGGATCTGGACCAAACTTAGCACGGAAACTAAATATGCTCAAATGTCAACCATGGTTGAGTCTGGGGAAAGTAGACCTTGACATTTGAGAGTTGTAGTTGCTGGGATTTATAGTTCACCTACAATCAAAGAGCATTCCACCAACGATGGGATTGAATTAAGCTTGGTACACAGAACTCCCGTAATAAACAAAAAATAATTGAAGGGTTTGGTGGGCATTGACCTTGAGTTTTGGAGTTGTAGTTCACCTACATCCAGAGAGCACTGTGGACTCAAACAATGATGGATCTGGACCAAACTTGACACAAATATTCCATATGCCCAAATATGAACACAGATGGAGTTTGGAGGAAATAGACCTTAACATTTGGGATTTGTACTTACTGGGATTTATAGTTCATCTACAATCAAAGATTATTCTGAACTCCACCAATGATGTAATTGAACCAAACATGGCATACAGGACTTCCATGACCAAGAGAACACACTGGAAGGGTTTGGTGGGCATTGACCTTGAGTTTGGGAGTTGTAGTTCACCTACATCCATAGAACACTTTGGACTCAAAGAATGATGGGATCTGGACCAAACTTGGCATGAATATTCCATATGCCCAAATATGAACACAGCATTCTGAAGCCCACCAATGATAGAATTAGGCCAAACTTCCCACACAGAACTCCCATGACCAACAGAAAATACTGTCTGTGATGGTCTTTGGCGACCCCTCTGACATCCCCTCGCGACCCCTCTAGGGGTCCCAACCTCCAGGTTGAGAACCACTGATGTAGGTGAACTACAACTCCCATCAATACCCATGTTGATCATGAGAGTCCTGTGTGCCATGTTAGATTCAATTCCATCATTGGTGGAGTTCAGAATGCTCTTTGATTGTAGGTTAACTATAAATTCCAGCAACTATAATTCCCTAATGACAAAATCAATTTTTGAGTGATGGTCACTCCTTGGGTTAGTAGGTGTCTTGTGTCCAAATTTTGTGACAATACGTCCAGTGGTTTTTGAGTTATATTAATCCCACAAATCCCACATTTTTATTTATATAGATTCTAATATGGCTACTATTAGAAAGCCTTTCTTCAAGATCTTATTTTGTTTTAAGACAACATTGTATGGAAAAGTACTGGGTTCCTCCTTACAGCTCAGTTGAATTGCATCAGAAACTATTTGGAGTCTCCCCCTATATGGTACGCTCTATTTTTGCAAAGAGAAGGGAAACTATTGGTGTCTAGATGTTGTTGGACTGCAACGTTGATCATCCAAAGCACTGCTTCTTAAAATGTGGGTCCCGGTCCCAAATGGGATCAGTGTTGGGTTCCCCAAAAGTTTGGCAACAGTAAAAGGGTTGGAACACCACCTATTTACATGAATCTGTTAGCAACAGTATGCAATGTTTACAGTGGGGTCTGCACTGTAAACATTGCATACTGTTGCTAACAGATTCAAGTTTACAGTGGATTCTGTAGCGCCCCCAGTGGTGCAATGGGTTAAACCAGTGTTTCTCAACCTTCCTAATGCCGCGACCCCTTAGTACAGTTCCTCATGACCCCCAACCATAACATCGTTTTCGTTGCTACTTCATAACTGTAATTCTGTTAATGTAAATATCTGCTATGCAGGATATATTTTAATACACTGGACCAGATTTGGTACACAAATGGTGAGGTTGGGATTGTATTTGTCATTTGAGAGTTGTAGTTGCTGGGATTTTTAGTTTGCCTGCAACCAAAGAGCATTCTGAACTCCACCAACAATGGAATTGAATCAAACTTAGCACACAGAACTCCCATGACCACAGAAAATACTGGAATGGTTTAGTGGGCATTGACCTTGAGTTTGGGAGTTGTAGTTCACCTATATCCAGAGAGCACTGTGGACTCAAACAATGATGGATCTGGGCCAAAGTTGGCACCAATATTCAATATGCCCAAATGTGAACACAGATGGAGTTTGGGGGAAATAGACCTTGACATTTGGGAGTTGTAGTTGTTGGGATTTATAGTTCATCTACAATCAAAGATCCCCTTGAACCCCACAAATGATAGAACTGGTCCAAACTTCCCGGACAGAACCACCATGACCAACAGGTTCAAACCTACAATCAAAGAGCATTCTGAACTCCACCAATGATGGAGCTGAACCAAACTTCCCACACAGAACTCCCATAACCAACAGAAAATACTGGAAGGGTTTGGTGGGCATTGATCTTGAGTTTGGGAGTTGTAGTTCACCTACATCCAGAGAGCACTGTGGACTCAAACAATGATGGATCTGGACCAAAATTGGCACCAATACTCAATATGCCCAAATATGAACACAGATGGAGTTTGGGGAAAATAGACCTTGACATTTGGGAGTTGTAGTTGCTGGGATTTATAGTTCACCTGCAATCAAATAGCATTCTGAAGCCGAAAAACAAAATATTTGGGCCAGATTTCCCACTCAGAACCCCCATGACCAACAGAAAATATTGTGTTTTCTGATGGTTTTTGGTGACTCCTCTGACACCCCCTCACGACCCCCCGCAGGGGTCCCAACCTCCAGGTTGAGAAACACTGGGTTAAACCCTTGTGCCGGCAGGACCGTAAACCGACAGCTCAGAGGTTCAAATCCAGGGAGAGTGTGGATGAGCTCCCTCTGTCAGCTTCAGCTCCCCAGGTGGGCACATGAGAGAAGCCTCCCACAAGGATGATAAAACATCAAAAGATCCAGGCGTCCCCTGGGCAACATTCTTGCAGACAGCCAATTCTCTCCATTTCTCCAGTCGCTCCTGACACACTCCGAACTTCGGCATCCTGGAGGTGGTGCTCAATTCAGGCCACAGGTGGATGTGTCTCTCCATTCTCTATTTTCTGGTGTTTTCTGTTTATGGTGTTGTAAAATACCTCCCCACTTAAGCGGTGCCTAATTTATCTACTCAAAGCTCACAGCTGTTTTTGAACTGCTTAGGTGGACAGTGAGCTGGGCTGAAGGTCGGGCACTCACCCCAACCAGAGCTTCGAACTGCCAACTTTTCGATTGGTGTGATCTGTTCCTGCTGGTGATTAACCAGCTGTGTAAAAGCCCATTTAACAAGCCCTGCTGAAAACTGAATTATTATATAGACCAGCATATCTCAACCTGGGGGTCAGGACCCCTGGGGGGGGGGTCACAAGGGGGTGTCAGAGGGGTCGCCAGAGACCATCAGAAAACACAGTATTTTCTGTTGGTCATGGGGGTCCTGTGTGGGAAGTTTGGCCCAATTCTATCGTTGGTGGGGTTCAGAATGCTCTTTGGTTGTAGGTGAACTATAAATCCCAGCAACTACAACTCCCAAATGTCAAGGTCTATTTTCTCCACACTCCACCAGTGTTCACATTTTGGCATATTGAGTATTTGTGCCAAGTTTGGTCCAGATCCACAGTACTCTCTGGATGTAGGTGAACTACAGCTCCAAAACTCAAGGTCAGTGCCCACCAAACCCTTATTATTTATTTATTTATTTATTTATTTATTTATTATTTGCACTTGTTAACCGCCACTCTCAGCCCGAAGGCGACTCGTGGCGGTGTACAGAACATAGAACATAAAGACAACAATTACAATAAATTCAGGGCCATAACACACATCTTACTAACACACAGCTAATTAAACTAAAAATCCGCTTCGTCTTGTTTGGGTCATAGTCAATCTCGTAGTCATAGTCCATTCCGGTGGTCATTCCAAAAACATAGCACTTAATTAAAGGCCTTTTCGAAGAGCCAGGTTTTCAGGCCCTTGCGGAAGGCCAAGAGGGAAGGCGCCTGTCTAATTTCAGCAGGGAGGGAGTTCCAGAGTCGGGGGGCCACCACCGAGAAGGCCCGCTCTCTAGTCCCCGCCAAGCGTGCCTGTGAGGCAGGCGGGACCGAGAGCAGGGCCTCCCCGGATGATCTCAAGGTCCTCGTGGGCTCGTAGGCCGAGATGCGGTACTCAAGGTATTTTGGGCCGGAACCGTTTAGGGCTTTGTAGGTTAGCACCAGCACCTTGAATTGGGCCCGGTAGCTGATCGGCAGCCAGTGGAGCTGGGACAGCAAGGGCGTTGTGCGCTCCCTGCGTCCCGCTCCGGTTAACACCATGGCTGCCGCGCGCTGGACTAGCTGGAGCTTCCGGGCCGTCTTCAAGGGCAGCCCCACGTAGAGAGCGTTGCAGTAGTCGAGACGGGATGTGACCAAAGCGTGTACCACCGTGGCCAAGTCAGACTTCCCAAGATACGGGCGCAGCTGGCGCACGAGCCGAAGCTGTGCAAATGCTCCCCTGGTCACCGCTGAAACCTGGGGTTCCAGGCTCAGCGATGAGTCCAGGGTCACACCCAAGCTGCGAACCCGCGCCTTCAAGGGGAGTGCGACCCCATGCAGCACAGGCTGTAACCCTATACCCTGTTCGGCCTTGCGACTGACCAGGAGTACCTCTGTCTTGTCTGGATTTAATTTCAGTTTGTTCGCCCTCATCCAGACCGTCACAGCGGCCAGGCACCGGTTCAGGACCTCGACAGCCTCCTTAGTAGCAGGTGGGAAGGAGTGACAGAGTTGGACGTCATCTGCGTACAGGTGACACCGCACCCCGAAACTCCGGATGATCTCACCCAGCGGCTTCATGTAGATGTTAAACAGCATGGGGGACAGTATGGAGCCCTGAGGAACACCACAGGTCAAAGGCTGTGGTGTTGAGCAGGAGTCCCCCAATAACACCTTCTGGGTACGTCCCTCCAGAAATGACTGGAGCCACCGCAAAGCGGTGCCCCCAAGGCCCATCTCTGCAAGGCGTCCCAGAAGAATACCGTGGTCGACGGTATCGAAGGCCGCTGAGAGGTCCAGAAGCACCAACAGGGACACACTCCCCCTGTCTAGCTCCCGACGCAGATCATCCACTAAGGCGACCAAGACCGTCTCGGTACCATGTCCCGGTCTGAAGCCAGACTGTGCCAGATCCAGATAATCCGTGTCTCTCAAGAATACCTGGAGTTGTGAGGCCACCACGCTTTCCATGACTTTGCCCAAGAAGGGAAGATTGGAAACAGGCCCTTCCAGTATTTTCTGTTGGTCACAGGAGTTCTGTATGCCAAGTTTGGTTCAAGTCCATCATTGGTGGAGTTCAGAATGCTCTTTGATTGTAGGTGAACTATAAATCCCCGCAACCACAACTTCCAAATGACAAATCAATCCCCTTCCCCAATCCTATCAGTATTCATATTTGGGCATATCAGGTAGTTATGCCAGATTTGGTCCAGTGAATGGAAATACATCCTACATATAATATATTTACATGACGATTCATAACAGAAGCAAAATTACAGTTACGAAGTAGCAACAAAATAATGTTATGGTTGGGGGTCACCACAACATGAGGAATTGTATTAAGGGGTCGCGGCATTGGGAAGGTTGAGAAACACTGATATAGACTAACATGGTTACCTCTATGGCTTCGAACTGCTAACCTTTCAATTGGTGGTGATTAACAAGCTGTGCTAAAGTCTATGTAGCAAACCCTATTGAAAACTGAATTATTATATAGACTAACATGGTTACCTCTATGGAACTGGCTTTCAAAACACAAGCCTTCAGGTGAGAGCCCTGACTTACCATTCTCTTTCCTTTTTAGGTACACGCATTATTTATGACCGTAAATTTCTAATGGAGTGCCGTAATTCTCCTGTGGCCAAAACACCACCGTGTGATCTTCCAGACATTCCAGGCGTTACATGTCCAAATGTGGAAGAGGTCAGGAATGAGAGCAGCCTGGTCCATTCCGAGGTGGAGAAACTAGGCTTAGGTGAGTGTTTACCTGCAACCGTCCTATGAAGGTACTTCCCCTTGCAAATGCAGATGGTGGAACTGTGATCTAGAAGCCATATATGGCTGTTTGCTTGGAACTTTGGGAAAATCATGGGTTCACCATCCACTTGGAAGTCATCAAACTCTATGTAGGCCCAGTTGTGGTGCTAAATTGTGACTTCTTCGTGCGACTGCTGATAGAGCCAAAGGTCACTGCCAACATCTCAGGAGTGTTCAGCAGTCCCAACGCCTGGATCTCCATATTGGGTTGCTGGGTTTGCTAGAGACCCTTTTCATATTTATTTATTTAATATTTATATTATATTATATTATATTATATTATATTATATTATATTATATTATATTATATATAAATAAAAATGTAATGTTTGTTTGTGGGGTTAACAGAACTCAAAAAACAGTGGGCCAATTGACACCAAATTTGGACAGCATACACCTAACAACCCAACGTATGTCCTTCACTCAAAAATTTTTGATTTTGTCATTTGGGAGTCATAGTTGCTGGGATTTATAGTTCTCCTACAATAAAGAGCATTCTGAATTCCACCAATTATGGCATTGAACCAAACGTGGCATACAGGACTCCCATGACCAACAGAAAACACTAGAAGGGTTTGACCTTGAGTTTGCGAGTTTGGACACAAGACATCTACTAACCCAAGGAGTGACCATCACTCAAAAATTGATTTTGTCATTTGGGGAGTTATAGTTGCTGGGATTTATAGTTAACCTACAATCAAAGAGCATTCTGAACGCCACCAATGATGGAATGGAACCAAACATGGCATACAGGACTCTCATGATCAACATAGGCATTGATCTTGTGTTTGGGAGTTGTAGTTCACCTACATCCAGAGAGTACTGTGGACTCAAACAATGATGGATCTGGACCAACCTTGGCACAAATATTCCATATGCTCAAATATGAACACAGATGGAGTTTGGGGGAAATAGACCTTGACATTTGGGATTTGTAGTTACTGGGATTTATAGTTCACCTACAATCAAAGAGCATTCTGAACGCCACCAATGATGGAATTGAACCAAACATGGCATACAGGACTTCCAAGACCAACAGAAAACACTGGAAGGGTTTGACCTTGAGTTTGGGAGTTGTAGTTCACCTACATCCAGAGAGCACTGTGGACTCAAACAATGATGGATCTGGACCAAATTTGGCACGAATATTCCATATGCCCAAATATGAACACAGATGGACTTTTAGGGAAATAGACCTTGACATTTGGGATTTGTAGTTACTGGGATTTATAGCTCACCTACAATCAAAGAGCAATCTGAATGCCATAAATGACAGAATTGGGGCAAACTTCCAACACAGAACCCCCATACTTAAGGCCATCCAGTCCAACTCCCTTCACCAGGGCAAGAAAACCTAATCAAAACCCTCCTGACAAAGAGCCATCCAGCCATAGATACAGATAGATAGATATGATTCACACGCACACAGATATAATATAGATTTGAAAGGGACCCCTAAAGAAGGACAATGATATGTTGCATGTTCCAGAGTAGGCAAACCAGACATTCTCCACATCAACACTGACAAAGAAACAAGAAACACTGTTTACCCACAAGCAGAAAGAAATTACATAGATTAGAATCCATTACTTTATTTTCCAGATCACCAGACTGGGCCACAGCAACGCGTGGCAGGGAACCGCTAGTATATATATATATATAAATGTAATGTTCGTTTGTGGGATTAACAAAACTCAAAAACACCTGGACAAATTGGCACCAAATTTGGCAGCAAAACATATACTAATCTAATCTATGTCTTTCAAACAAAAAATAAATCTTTAAAAATGAAGGGGAAATAATTTTAACACCCCCCCTCCCAAATACCTAAAAGAGCATGCGCAAAAGGCCCCCTCCCCAGCGCGCGAGAAGACTGACACAGCAACCGTTGTGAGAGAAGAGAAGCCTAGCCATGGACTCCCTTTCCAAGTACAAAGGCAGAGTTCCCTTTCTTTTGAGGAGAGGAGGGATTGAGGAGAGGACAGGAAGGAGAGACGAAGGCCATGGAGGCTTGGCGAGGCAAGCCCCGGCAGCAGCTGGAGCCACCGTAGAGGCTCCTTGAGGCCCAAGTGGCCCTCAGGCAACCCTCCCCCCAAAACTGGAGGATTGCAACGCAAGCGTGGCTGGGATTTTGGGGAACTGAAGTCCAAAATTGGCAAAAGTGCACAGTTTGAGAAATACCGTTTTAGACAATTAAAGATCACTCCTAAAGTATTTTGGGGGATCTGAACAAAATGAGGCCCTACATGCTTTGTAATGTGGCATGTGGTTAAAAACAAACAAGATAGGACTGGTAGAACCGCCTTGCGGGCATCTGGCTTTGTTACTCCTTAATCGTCTTTAGAATAACAAAACATTGCTGTCGCCTTTGAAAGAACATTTTGTCCTTGGTTGGCACATGAGGAACAAGGAAATGGCTGCAGAAAGATTACAGATTGGTTCTGCCTCTTTAGCTGCCGCTATCAAAGCACTTGTGTCACTTGTTCGTTGAAAGATTGTGGCCGCCAGCCTTCGGGCATGTGCTTCTCTCCAAAGTTACATAAAGCCACATGGAGCAAGGAAGCTATTATAAAACCAGTGTTGACCTCTAAGGGACATCAGAAATGCTGTATACCCACTATTTGTTTTTTTAAATATATATTTTTAACATTTCATCCTTGGACTGCACAAGTTTCTTGTGCCATCAAGTTTCCAGACCTCAATTATTTATTTACATTATTTATGTTCTGCCCTTCTCACTCCACAGGGGACTTGGGGCGGATTACAACTCACATATACATGGCAAACATTCAGTGCCATAGACACAAAACATATATAGACAAACACAGAGGCAGTTTAATATTCCAGCTTCATGAGGGTGTGCTTGAATTCCGGCCACCGGGGGCAGCGGTTGCTTCACAGTCTACTTGTGACACCGAGTCCTTGATGGAGTACTTTATCATTATTTTTATAGGATCATAAATTAGTTAAATTAGACTCCCGCATAAGTAGTACCTAAATTTCCTACTTGACAGATCCAACTTTCTTTCGGGCTGCAAAGGTGGACAGCAAGCTAGACAAATGGTTGTGAGCTTACTCCGACCCAGGCTAGCTTTGAACTCATGATTTTTTGATCAGTGGTGATGAGTAGCTAGGCTAAAGACAGAGCCAGGTGGATGGATTCCTCCCTTCAAACACACACACACATTCCTATGCATGTTTTCCCAAAAAGGGCTTTGTCTTTGCTATTCCTACCAGTCGCTGTCCCCTCCTCCTTTGATGGTGTAGTAATAGAATTCTGTGAGGGAAATTCCTCTTTAAGTTTTTATTGCCCTGGGTTGACCATCCGGTCTCTCCACCATTTTCCAGTCTCTTCTGCTTTTCCTTCCTTCCAGTAAAGACATATTTTGCCTCTCCCTGAGCCAGCATTTCTCAGCCTGGAGGGCTGTACCCCTGAGGGGCGGTCAGAAGGGTCGCCAAAGTCCATCAGAAAATACAGTATTTTCTGTTGGTCATGGGGTTTCTGTGTGGGACGTTTGGCCCAATTCTATCATTGGTGGTCTTCAGAATGCTCTTTGGTTGTAGGTGAACTATAAATCCCAGCAACTATAACTCCCAAATGGCAAGGTCAGTGCCCACCAAACCCTTCCAGTATTTTCTGTTGGTCATGGGAGTTCTGTGTGCCAAGATTGGTTCAATTCCATCATTGGTGGAGTTCAGAATGCTATTTGTTTGTAGGTGAACTATAAATCCCAGCAATACAACTCCCAAATGTCAAGGTCTATTTTCCCCAAACTCCACCGGTGTTCACATTTGGGCATATTGAGTATCTGTACCCAGTTTGGTCCAGATCCATCATTGTTTGAGTCCACAGTTCTCTCTGGATGTAGGTGAACTACAACCCCAAAACTCAAGGTCAATGCCCACCAAACCCTTCCAGTATTTTCTTTTGGTCATGGGAAAACTGTGTGCCAAGTTTGGTTCAATTCCATCGTTGGTGGGGTTCCGAATGCTATTTGATTGTAGGTGAGCTATAAATCCTAGCTACTACAATTCCCAAATGACAAAATCAGTTTTTTTGAGTGAAGTACATACATTGGGTTGTTAGGTGTCCTGTGTCCAAATTTGGTGTCAATTGGTCTAGTGGTTTTTGAGTTCTGTTAATCCCACAAACGAACGTTATACTTTTATTTATATAGACTAGCTGTACCCGCCACGAGTTGCTGTGGCCAACCGTCCCCTCCCTCTTTCTCTTCTTCTTTCTTTCTCTCCTTCCTTCCCCCCCTCTTTCCTTCCTTCCCTCTTTTTCTTTCCTTTCTTCTTTCTTCTGTCCTACCTGTTTCTTTTCTCGCTTCCTTTGCTCTTTGGTTCCATCCTTCCTTGTCTCTTTCCTTCCTTCCTTCCTGCCTTCCTTCCTCCCTCCCTCCCTTCCCTCCCTCCCTTCTTCTTTCTCTCTTTCATACCTTCTCTCCTTCCTTCCCTCTTTCACTTATTCCATTCTCTCCCTCCTTCTCTCCTTCCTTCCTTCTCTACCCTTCTTTCTCTCCTTCTTTCTCTCCTTCTCTCCTTCTTTCCCTCTTTCTCTCCCTCCTTCTCTCCTTCCTTCATTCTCTACCTTTCCTTCTTTCCTTCTCTCCTTTTTTCTCTCCCCTCTCTCTCTTTCCTTCCTTCCTTCCTTCCTTCCTTCCTTCCTTCCTTCCTTCCTTCCTTCTCTACCCTTCTTTCTTTCCTTCTTTCCCTCCTTCCTTCTCTACCATTTTTCCTTTCCTTCCTTCTCTCCTTCCCTCTTTATCTCCCCCTTCTTTCCTTCCTTCCTTCTCTACCTCCTTTTTCCTTCCTTCTCTCCTTCCCTCCTTCTTTACCTTCGTATCTCCCTCCATCTCTACCTTTCTTTCCCTCTTTCTCTCCTTCCCTCCTTCTTTCCCTTCTTCTCTCCCTCCTTCTCTCCTTCCTTCCTTTTCTACCCTTCTTTCTTTCCTTCCTTCTCTCTCTCCTTCTCACTTCCTCCTTTCTGTGTATGTGTTTTGTGTGTGTATATGCATATATGTATGTTTTTTGTGTATATATATGTGGTTTTGCGCTTGCGTTGTAATGTATTTGGGGGGTGGGGTGGCTTTAAGTCCCTTTTGCTGTGTTTTTCAGTGTTTTTATGAGTGTTGGTCACTCATTGGTCTGATAAGTGTATTGTGTCCAAATTTGGTGTCAATTCGTCCAGTGGTTTTTGAGTTCTGTTTATCCCACAAACGAACATTACATTTTTATTTAGATAGATTGAGTGTTTTGCAATAAAAATCAGAAGGTGTCGATCCAGATGTTAAAGATTGTCATGTTTTCCTTGGCGGTACTCTGCTTCAAAAGACTTGAACAATGAGCACCATCGAGGTCTCAATCTCATTAATAACTTTGTCTACATCTATAAGAATCAAGGAAAATTACTATAAAACGATATGGAGGTGGTATCTAACTCCCATTAGATTAAATCAGATTGACGCCTGGCTCGAGAGCAGTACGTGTGAAAAAGATCTTGGAGTCCTCGTGGATAACAAGTTAAACATGAGCCAACAATGTGATGTGGCGGTAAAAAAAGCCAATGGGATTTTGACCTGCATCAATAGGAGCATAGTATCTAGATCTAGGGAAGTAATGCTACCCCTCTATTCTGCTTTGGTTAGACCACATCTGGAATACTGTGTCCAATTCTGGGCACCACAATTCAAGAGAGATATTGACAAGCTGGAATGTGTCCAGAGGAGGGCGACTAAAATGATCAAGGGTCTGGAGAACAAGCCCTATGAGGAGCGGCTTAGGGAACTGGGCATGTTTAGCCTGAAGAAGAGAAGGCTGAGAGGAGATATGATAGCCATCTATAAATACGTGAGAGGAAGCCACAGGGAAGAGGGAGCAAGCTTGTTTTCTGCTTCCTTGGAGACTAGGACGCGGGACAATGGCTTCAAACTACAAGAGAGGAGATTCCATCGGAACATTAGGAAGAACTTCCTGACTGTGAGAGCCGTTCAGCAGTGGAACTCTCTGCCCCGGAGTGTGGTGGAGGCTCCTTCTTTGGAAGCTTTTAAGCAGAGGCTGGATGGCCATTTGTCAGGGGTGATTTGAATGCAATATTCCTGCTTCTTGGCAGAATGGGGTTGGACTGGATGGCCCGTGAGGTCTCTTCCAACTCTTTGATTCTGTGATTCTATGATTATGGGTTTTTTTGCGTTTTGATATTTAAAAGAATTCCGAAATTTTTCTTTAAAAAAGTTCGATATTTACAAAATTTCGTAAAATTACGAAACAATACGAAACGAATACGAATCGATTCGTTGATGGCAGACGTGACTGCGCAATACGCTAAAAAACCTCCAAATGGGACAGGGGGAACTTCTGAAGCTTCCCTCTCCCTCTGTTGTTGACTGTTGGTGTGATATTTATATATTTTTTTCACTGATTAAACAAACAACAGCTATAAAACTTGCCCCAGACATGCGGAAATAATAACGAAACTATTTCGAAACGAATACGAAACGAATACGAAGCAATTACGAAACGAATTGAAAAATTCATTTCGTTTTTTAGATGCTCCTGAATGGTTCGTTATCGCTTCGTAACCAAAAAAAAATAACGAATTTTTAACAAATTACGAAATTACGAAATGAAACCGCCCAGCCCTAATACATAGTATAAGTTGTAACGGAATGATAAGAAATATGCTTAAAGATGTATTTGATTATTTTTACTGTTAGATTGTATATAATATGACAAATTCTTCTATCTAAGATGTTGTAAAAAGAGGGAAGAATGTATGCTTATACATGTTGTTTGATAAATGTATAAATTTTAAAAAAATTAATAACTTTGTGATTTCCACAGGTGACGAAGCCCAGTTCGACATGGACATCTGAAGCCCGTCTCGGAGACGACTTGCGGATTTTCCCCAGCGAAGACACGAAATCAACCGCGCTTCCAGAACGAGGGAGGCTTGTAGAATAGCCTACACTTCACAAATCTTTTCAGGACGGAAGGTCCATTATTTTTTGTTATTGTTGTCGTTGTTCTTATTGAGAGGACAAGAAGAGACTTTCTGTTACCAAAGGTTGGAAAACTTTTTTGTGTCGGAGAGGCGGAGGAGCCTGGGAGAGGAGGGAAGTCTGTGCCTTGGTTCGTGTGCCTTGTTCACCGACATCCGTGTTCCCAAACAGGGGACTGCATTAAGGGACGGACATAAAATCATGTTGGATTTAGGGGATTAATGTCGATTAATGCATGGTGCACACAAGTGGCAATATGGTGATTCGCAGAGCCGTATCGTTAAACCAAAATAATAATTTTCTGGCTTAATACTTTTCCGTTGCCATCAGCACCAAATCTGGGAGGGGAGGAAGCCTGATTATAAAAGGAAAATGCTTTTGGCTCATTTCTCCTGTTTTCTTTCTGCGTCTACTTCGTCTGGTGCTGCAGTAAACAATCTGGTTGGTGCAAACTGAGTGGATCCGGGTCAGTTTCAGCCTTCCTTTCCTTACGGGGAAACAAAACAGCCTCCCTGTATAAAAGGGTTCAAACAAAAGTGGCTTTTCGAAAACTTTTTGCACAAAGTTCTTGAAATGCTTTGGAGAAATGGGTAGCTTGCACTATTTTTCTTTCTCTTGAAGGGCTACATAAATGCTCATGTTGGATCTATGCACATCCTTCTCTGTACATTATATGTAAAATAAAGAAAAGAAGAAAACATTATACTTGTCTCGTATGTTATACTGTTTACTAATTGTTCAATAGCTGTTGGTGACATTCATACACTACCAATAGTGTAAAAGTTACTTACTTACTTAGGCAATCCCTCGTAGTCTGAGGATGATGGTTCTCCAAGTGTAGTATGTTGGCGGTAGGTCCGTAGGTGACTGTGGAGCCCTATTCTTTTTTTTTCTTTTTTATATACAGTTATATAGACATATACTATACATTTCCTTCTCTTTTATTTACATTCACCCCTGTGCTCCCCTTCTCCAGAGCCATCTCTTTTCTTAAAGTCCCACCAAAAAATCAGTTGTTCATTTGGAGGTAAATTCCCATCTTCTTTTTCCAATAATTTTTCTAGAAATTTTCTCTAGATACTTTCAAAGTCATTTTTTACATAATCCCTTCTTTACTTTTAAGTTTGATGTTAGCTTATCATTCAGTGCCATTTTCCAGACTTCTTTATACCATTCATTAATCTGTATTTTCATTGCCCCTTTCCAATATTTTGCAATTAATAGTCTAGCTGCTGTTAATAGCATGTCTATTAAAAAAAATTCCTTCTTATCTTTCCCATCCTCTTTTTTAATTAAAAGTAATATTTCTGCTTGATTCCTCCTAATTTTTATATTAATGATATTTTCTATTTCTGTTATAACCAATTCCCAAAAATCTTTTACGTATTTGCAGTCCCACCACATATGCATGTAGGTTCCAATTTCTTGGCATCCTCACCAACATTTTTCATTATTGTTCTTATTTATAATGTTTAACCTTCTTGGTGTTAAATACCATTTACAAATTAATTTATAATATTTTTCTTTTATTCTAATTGCCATGTTTTTAAGTGTCTTGCTTTCCATATCGCTTCCCATTCTTTTTCAGTTATTATTGTTCCTACTTCCTCCTCCCATAATTCTCTTAATGTTAATCTTTTCTTTTTTCCTGTGTCTTTAATTAGTATTTTATATATTTTACTTGTTCCTTTTAATTGCTTGCCATTTTCTCTTTTTAATTCTTTTATTATCAATTCTTTAAATTGTGTTATTTGTTTCCCAGTTTTATTGCGGACCCACCAATTGTTATTCAATTTTCTAATTGAATCCAATGGAGCCAATAAATGTTTATTCCTCTCAATTCTTTTCTCATATTTAACTTTTCCATTTTACGTTCTATCCAATTTCCTACCTTTTTTAGTTCCCTTTTTTTCTAATTCTTTATCTAATGTTCCTTTCAGTACCTTTGGGATTTTTCCCCCCATTATTATTGGTGTTAATACCGAATTCTTATTGATTAGTTGTCCTTTATACTTGCTCCATATTTCCATTATATTTCTTAATGATATATTTCCAATCTGAGTGGAGCCCTATTCTTGACCTGCATCTTCTCCCACAGTGAGGGCATTGGTTTCCAGGTGGGAGGCGGTCTCGGTTGGGGTTGGCTTGACGCGCCTTCCTGTTGGCACGTTTCTCTCTTTCGCCCTCCATTTGTGCCTCTTCAAATTCTGCAGCACTGCTGGTCACAACTGACCTCCATCTGGAGCGCTCAAGGGCCAGAGCTTCCCAGTTCTCAGTGTCTATGCCAGAGTTTCTACTAAAGTCTCTAAGCCAGTGGTTCTTGACCTGTGGGTCCCCAGGTATTTTGACCTACAGCTCCCAGAAATCCCAGCGTTTACCAGCTGTTAGGATTTCTGGGAGTTGAAAACCAGAACATCTGTGGACCCATGGGTTGAGAACCACTGCTCTAAGCATATTGTTCTAAAATGGAGTCTGAGTCCTGAACAAGGCCAGATCTGATCACATGGTCTGCAGCCCCGCCCACAACAAAGAGTTAAGGAAAACGACACATCGATATATATACAATACCGAAAGCAATATCAATTATATACATAATAAATAACTAGTGGAGGCTTGAGAAGGTTGCTATTTCCAATAAGCCAGCCTTTGTTGGGAAATCAGTACAGATAGCCACCTCTACTAACCAGACAGAGGTTCTTACACTTTTATATATATATAAATGCTCTGTGCTTAATGAGTACCTTAAAAACAAAAGAACCAATGAACGAAATCACACCAAATTTGGCAACAAAATGTCTCACAACACAAGGAGTGGCCAGCACTCAAAAAACCATGATTTTGTCATTTGGGAATTGTAGTTGCCGGGATTTATAGTTCACCTACAATCAAAGAGCATTCTGAACTCCACCAATGATGGAATTGAACCAAACTTGGCACACAGAAGTCCCATGACCAATGGAAAATACTGGAAGGTTTTAGTGGGCATTTACCTTGAGTTTGGGTGTTGTAGTTCACCTACATCCAGAGAGCAGTGTGGACTCAAACAATGATGGATCTGGACCAAACTTGGCTCAAGCACTCAATACGAACACAGATGGAGTTTGGGAGAGATAGACCTTGACATTTGGGAGATGTAGTCACTGGGATTCACAGTTCACCTACAATCAAAGAGCATTCTGAACCCCATGAACGACAGAATCGGGCCAAACGTCCCACACACAACCCCCATGACCAACAGAAAATGCTTAAGGCCATCCAATCCAACTCCCTTCATCAGGGCAAGAAAACGTAATCAAAGTCCTCCTGATAGGAATAGAGATAGATAGATAGATGATAGATAGATAGATAGATAGATAGATAGATAGATAGATAGATAGATAGATAAGATTCACACACACACAGAGATATAGTATCATAGATTTGAAAGGGACCCTTAGAGAAGGACAATGATATGTTGCATGTTCACGGGTGGGCAAACCAGGCACTCTCCACATCAACACTGACAAAGAAACAGCCAGAAATACTGTTTACCCACAAATATTAAGACATTACATATATTAGAAACCAACACTTTCTCATTACTTTATTTTCCAGATCAACAGACGGCCACAGCAACGCGTGGCAGGGGACAGCTAGTATTTTATAAGAATTTCATAAGATTTCTTTTGCCATGAGATTCCAGGGTAATGTGCAACTTGCAGGTCTAGATGACAAATGCAAGGGAAAGAGGCTACAGAATAAACCATATTCTCCAAGATGCCTGGCTGTGAAAGAATTAAATTTATATAGTCATCGGTCACAATCTGCTATAGTGATCTATGGAACCTTTGACACTGCAGTTTGACACCACTTTAACTGCTATGGCTCAATGCTATGGAATCCCGGTTGTTATGGTTTAACAAGGACTTTAGCCTTCTCAGCCATTAATAGTCCCCTCTATTTTTCCAGAACTTCCACCCTGGTGCAAACCAAAGATTGATAAATACTATGTTATGTAATTTTGTTATGCCACTTTGAATCCCACCCATGGGAAAAAGCGGGATAAAAATAAATAAATAAGCAGCCAGGCTTTGAAGCTGCAAGGCTACTCAATGCTAGCCAAAGTGGCCAATTGCAACAGTCACACTTGCCTCCAACTGACAAAAGAATTTTTTCTCCCACCCTGGACATTCCACTTGCCAAGTTTCCAACAGACCAGACAACCTCTGAGCATGCCTGCCATAGATGGTCGATCCCAGATGGTGAACCTGGAAGACGCCTGCTCGAACCCCTGGCCTTTGACCTGTGGGGTCCCGCAAGGCTCTATTCTGTCTCCCATGCTTTTTAACATCTACATGAAACCACTGGGAGAGGTCATCCGGAGTTTTGGAGTTGGGTGCCATCTCTATGCAGATGACACACAACTCTACTACTCCTTTCCACCTAACTCCAAGGAAGCCCCTTAGGTGCTGGACGAGTGCCTGGCCGCTGTGGCTGTCTGGATGAGGACGAACAAGCTGAAGATTAATCCCGACAAGACAGAAGTCCTTCTGGTCGATCGTAAACCGGATCGGGGTATAGGGTGGCAACCTGTGCTGGACGGGGTTACACTCCCCCTGAAATCACAGGTCCGCAGTTTGGGAGTCCTCTTGGACTCATCACTTACACTTGAGGCTCAGGCGTTGGCGGTGGCCGGGAGGACTTTCGCACAATTCAGACTCGTGCGCCAACTGCGACCGCACCTTGTGAAGGCTGATCTGGCCGGGGTGGTCCATGCCTTGGTCACCTCCAGATTGGACTACTGCAATGCGCTCTACGTGGGGCTGCCCTTGAAAACGGCCCAGAAATTCCAACTGGTCCAACGGGCGGCAGCCAGATTGTTAACTGGTGCTCCTTACAGAGAGAGGTCAACCCTCCTGTTTAAGGAGCTCCATTGGCTGCCATTCATTTTCCGGTCCCAATTCAAAGTGCAGGTGCTTACCTACAAAGCCCTAAACAGTTTAGGACCCGCCTACCTGCATGACCGTATCTCTGTATATGAATCCACACGATCTCTCCGATCATCTGGAGAGGACCTGCTCACGATCCCACCTGCGTCACAAATGAGTTTGGTGGGGACGAGGGACAGGGCTTTCTCTGTGGTAGCCCCCAGACTCTGGAACTCTCTCCCCAAGGACATCAGAGAAGCCCCAACGTTGGCAGTCTTTAGGAAGAGCTTGAAGACGTGGCTGTTCCAGTGTGCCTTTCCAGAATAGGAAACTCCTAGCATCATGTCCCAAATGCACTTTATTAGATTTAAGATTGTCTGCACATCGCACCTACCTCTAAAAATTTATACATTTCACCTGTCATGTCCAGCACTTTTTAAATTTTATTCATTACATTTGGCCCAACCTTAGTTTTAAATGCGTCATGGTGTTATTATTCTAATGTTTATTGTTATTGCTTTAAAGTTTATTGTTTTGCTTTATGAGTTTTATTGTTGTATTTGTTATGCTGTTGTTTTATTGAGGGCCTTGACCTTTTGTAAGCCACACCGAGTCCTTCGGGAGATGTTAGCGGGGTATAAATAAAGTTAATAATTAATAATAATAACATCAGGAGATAATGATTCTGGGACATATTGGCCATACAGCCTGGAAAACTCACAGCAACCCAATAATAATACTGTTTTTTAATGGATTCACAAGCTTTTTTATTTTATTTTTATTTATTTTGGTTGCTTCTACCCTGCCCTTCTCACCCCAGAGGGGGACTCAGGGCGGCTTACAATAGTGAGGCACAATTCGATGCCCGCATCACATAATAACAATAGGACAATAACATCAGTTAACAGAACCAACAATTCTAGCAGTAACATCCATTAACAAAACAACAATTATTATAGGCAAAACAACCATAAAACCAATAAAAGCAATAAAACTAATACAAACCATTTCTCCTCATTGACGGTCAGCGTTTCACAATCTCATAGTTCACATTCCAATGCCACAATTGTCAGTCCTTTCAGTCCTATCCATCTGATTGTCCATATCTAATTGTCAGATTGCCCAAAGGCCTGGTCCCATAGCCACATCTTTACCTTTCTCCTGAAGGCAAGGAGGGATGTTGAAGCCCTAATTTCCCCTGGAAGTGAGTTCCACAGGTGAGGGGCCACCACTGAGAAGGCCCTGCTCCTCGTCCCCACCAGCGTCACTTGTGATAACGGTGGGGTCGAGATCAGGGTCTCCCCAGATGATCTTAGATTCCGAGGTGGGACGTAGAGGGAGATACGTTCGGACAGATACGCCGGACCGGAACTGTAAAGGGTTTTGTAGGTAAAAACCAGCACCTTGAATTGTGCTCGGAATTGAACCAGCAGCCAGTGGAGCTGACACAGCGGGGGGGGGGGGGGGGTTCCTGTATGTCGCTCCGGTAAGCAATCTGGCTGCCACTCGCTGGACCAGTTGAAGTTTCCAAACAGTCTTCAAGGGCAACCCCACATAGAGTGCGTTGCAGTAGTCTATACGGGATGTGACAAGAGCGTGGACCACTGTGTTTGTGACGTCTTCGTTCTACTGTAATAAAAACACAGTTTCCCCACTTTATTGTTGCTGTATTGCATTAGGATGGCCATTGATCTTGAAGGACATTAAGTATGGATTGGCCAATAAATAGAGTCTTTATGCCCAACCCAATCCACAAACTAGCCAACTTGGATGATTGATATGCAATGGGACTCAGTAGCTTTGATCCAGATGTTTCAACTCAGTTGGGATGTGAGTAAAGCCATCGGGTGATGAATTGAAATAGCCGATGCAAACGACATCTCTTTGAGACAATCTCTTCACTCCTTACAGGGGAAGAAGAGAAGGTTGGAAGATCATGAATTAATGCAGTAGGAGGGAAACTAACTGATGGCAGTCCTTAGTAGATCATGAACCCATTTATGAGGCAATTAGACTAAGCAAACAAAGAAACATTGTGGAAAAAATGGGTTTAACGGAGGCATGGGCTAACTTTGGCCCTCCAGGTGTTGTGGACTCCAAGCGAGGGTCAACCTAAGTCTGAAACAACTTGAAAGTACACAACAAAAACAACAACAACAATTCTATCTCATGAGCCAAAAGCAGGTCCACACTTCCTATTGAAATACTAATAAGTTTATATTTGTTAAAATTGCTCTTCATTTTAATTATTGTATTGTTTTAAAGTGTTTTTTGGACTACAAATAAGATATATGCAGTGCTTTTTTCAAATTATAATCCGGCCCTCCAACAGCACACCAGGATTGTGGCGCAGCAGGCTGAGTGTCAGCTGCATTATTTATATCCTGCCAACATCTACCCAAAGGAATTCGGGATGGCTCACAAACGCAACCAATAGTGCAAACATATACATTACAACGAAGTATATAAGCAACGAAGTATATATGCCCCTGTTGGCACAGTGGGTTAAACCGCTGAGCTGCTGAACTTGTTGACCAAAAGGTTGCAGGTTCAAATCCGGGGAATGGCATGAGCTCCCACTGCCAGCCCCAGCTTCTGCCAACCTAACAGTTTGAAAACATGCAAATGTGATTAGATCAATAGAACTAATGGCTGATACCAAATGAGGGACTCCCCCCGGGCACACAGAAAACTGGGCGACTTGGAAGGCGCGGAACAGACTGCTCTCTGGCACCACGAGATGCAGAGCCAACCTTCAGAAATGGGGCCACAAAGTGGAATCCACGACATGCAAGTGTGGAGAAGAGCAAACTACAGACCACCTGCTGCAATGCAACCTGAGCCCTGCCACATGCACAAGGGAGGACCTTCTTGCGGCAACACCAGAGGCACTCCAAGTGGCCAGATACTGGTCAAAGGACATTTAATCAACTACCAAGCCTGCAAACTTTGTGTTTTGTTTGTCTATATGTTTGTTTGTTAAAAAATGCAATACAACTGTTTGGTCTGCTCCTGACACGATAAATAAATATTAAAACTAATCAGAAATAAAACTAATCTAATTTATTTATGTGGCTTATTGTTATTGTGTTATTTTGCTTATAAATAGTAGGTATAGGTAAATGTCTACTAACATTAAGTCCAGTCGTGTCCGACTCTGGGGGTTGGTGCTCATCTCCATTTCTAAGCCGAAGAGCCGGCATTGTCCGTAGACACCTCCAAGGTCATGTGGCTGGCATTTCTTTCCAATGTTTTTCAAAGGCAGGTCTTCTCTAGTGGTGCATGTACCACTCCGGTGGGAAGGTAACGGCACTCCATACAGTCATGCTGGCCACATGACTTTGGAGATGTCTAAATTTTAACTTAAATGTTATTGTCTGTTCTCTAAAGGCATCCATCAAATAGTTTGCATATGTAAAGCCACCTTGAGTCCCCTTCAAGGTAGAGAAAGGGGGGGATATAAATAGGATAGACTACTGCAACGTACTTTACATGGGGTTGCCTTTGAAGACTGCTCGGAAGCTTCAAATATTCCAACGAGGGGCAGCCAGGTTAATAACTGGGGTGGCATACAAAAAGCACACAACTCCCATTTTACGCCAGCTCCACTGGCTGCCAGTTTGCTACTGGGCACAATTCAAAGTGCTGTCTTTGGCCTATAAAGTCCTACATGGCCCCGGCCCAAATTCCCTGTCCGAACACATCTCCCCCTATGAACCATCACGGAGATTAAGATCCTCCGGGGAGGCCCTGCTTTCCGTCCCGCCATTGTCACAGGCACGATTGCTGGGAACGAGAGACAGGGCCTTCTCGGTGATTGCTCCATGGCTATGGAACTCCCTTCCTGGTGAGATCAGGTCGGCTTCCTCTCTCCTGTCCTCTAGAAGGATGGTCAGAACTTGGCTGTGGGACCAAGCTTTCGGGATAGGGCAATAAAGCGGCAATAGGAAAGATGACCAGGCCAATTAGATTTTACACTGATGACTAGGATGCTTTTAAATGGTGTATTTTCATATTTTGATAAATGGGTTGTTGTAGGATTTTTCGGGCTATATGGCCATGGTCTAGAGGCATTCTCCCCTGACATTTCGCCTGCATCTATGGCAAGCATCCTCAGAGGTAGTGAGGTGAGGATGCTTGCCATAGATGCAGGCGAAACGTCAGGAGAGAATGCCTCTAGACCAGTGGTTCTCAACCTTCCGAATGCCGCGACCCCTTAATACCGTTCCTCATGTTGTGGTGACCCCCAATCATAACATTATTTTTGTTGCTATTTCATTACTGCAATTTCACTACTGTTACAAGTCGTAATGTAGATATCTGATATGCAGGATGTATTTTCATTCACTGGACCAAATTTGGCATTTGGGAGTTGTAGTTGATTTTTGTCATTTGGGAGTTGTAGTTGCTGGGATTTATAGTCCACCTACAATTAAAGAGCATTCTGAACTCCACCAATGATGTAATGGAAACAATTTTAGCACACAGAACTCCCACGACCAACAGAAAATACTAGAAGAGTTTGGTGGGCAGTGACCATGAATTTTAGAGTTGTAGTTCACCTACATCCAGAGAGCACTGTAGACTCAAACAATGATGGATCTGGACCAAACTTGGAAGGAACAGGGGCAGCTCAACCCATTATGCAAAGTAAGCATTTGCAGTATAGTTGATTTTGCCCAGGGGCGCTCTTGAGGCGCTCTTGGGGGAAAATAGACCTTGACATATGCGAGTTGCAGTTACTGGGATGTATAGTTCACCTACAATCAAAGAGCATTCTGAACTCCACTAATGATGGAATTGAACCAAATATGGCACACAGAACTCCCACGACGAACAGAATATATATATCAGTGATTGGTTGGGGGGGGGGGGCGCAAAAATACTGTTTGCTTACTGTTGAAAATTACCTAGGGCCGCCTCTGGGAAGGAATACTCAATGTGCCCAATTGTGAACACTGGTGGAGTTTGGGGAAAATAGACTGTGACATTTGGGAGTTGTAGTTACTGGGATTTATAGTTCACCTACAATCAAAGAGCATTCTGAACCCCAAGAAGGATAGAATTGGGCCAAACTTCCCACACTGAACCCCCATGACCAAGAGAACATACTGTGTTTTCTGATGGTCTTTGGCGACCCCTCTGACACCTCCTGGCGACCCCTCCAGGGGTCCCGACCCCCAGGTTGAGAAATGCTGCTCTAGACCATGGCCATATAGCATGTAAAAACCTACAACAACCCAGTGAATCCGGCCATGAAAGCCTTTGACAATACATTTTGATAAATGTTTTTTAATGTTTATGTATTGTATGTGAATTTGTGTCCCGGCATTTAATGTTTGCTGTGTATATGCTGTGCTCTGCCCTGAGTCAGGCCCGTAGCCAGGATTTCGTTTCGGGGGGGGGGGGGGGGGGGGGCTAAAAAAATTTTCGGGGGGGGTTTCGGGGGGGCTGAGTTTCGGGGGGGGGGGCTGAGTCTGAGTGAAAGAGGGTCTAGCCTAGCAAACCTTTTGTATTATTACCCCAATACCCCCATGCATATGGGATATATTGATTATGCTGATCAGATCATGATATGAATAAACATAACAGTTTAAATAATGCACCGGTAAGGCCTTTTCGCGAACCACCATCAGAATTTCGGGGGGGGCTGAAGCCCCCCAAGCCCCCTCCCCCCCCTGGCTACATGCCTGCCCTGAGTCCCCTTCGGGGTGAGAAGGGCGGAATATAAATGTTTTAAATAAATAAATATAAATAGAGTAAATAAATGAATGAATATTTTCCTTTCCTGCCCGTCTAGTCTAAATTACAAGCCCCTGCCTGTGGTTGTGTGTCTCTGATCTTAAGTCTGGGTTGTATGTGTACTGGGTGTTTGTGTAACCCAGGAGGAAACCCTGGGAGTTTCCCCCGGGGAGTTTTGCTGTCATTGTGGGAAGTGGGAATGCAGACACCCGCAGTTCAGCTTTGGGGAGGGAGCGAGTGCCGCATGGTGATCATTCATGCTCATAAACAGCTAATTGTCCCGGCGAGAGGCAAGAAAGTTGAGTCAAGGGTCACTTTCTACAAGCCTCTCAGAAGTAGGCTTTCCTACTTCATCAGCATCAGGTCCCATGAGCATCTTGCTCTCCACTGGATCAGCATCTTATCCACTTTGCAGTCCTTTGCTTTCTTGTCTAGTGCATATTATTATTATTATTATTATTATTATTATTATCTTTATTTGTACCCCGCTACCATCTCCGCAAGGGACTCGGTGCGGCTTACATGAGGCCGAGCCCACAATACAACAACAAAACAATAGCAAAACAATACAACAATAAATAAATAAAGCTCATTAATAGAAAATAGCAATAAATATTAACAATTAACAATAACACAGCGACGTTTAAAATGTACTAATTAATTTTTTTTTTAAATAATCCTGGGCGTGACCAGGTGACGTATAACCAGGATAGAAATTTTGGAGAGGGATAGAGAGTGCAGACAATCCTAGATCACTACTAAAGTGCCTTTAGGGACATATTGCTGGGAGTTTCCTTATTCTGGGAAGGCACACTGGAACAACCACGTTTTCAGGCTCCTCCTAAAGACTGCCAACGTTGGAGCATGTCTGATGTCCCTGGGGAGTGAGTTCCAGAGTCGAGGGGCCACCACTGAGAAGGCCCTGTCCCTCGTCCCCCGCCAATCGTGCTTGCGATGAAGGTGGGATTGTGAGTAGGGCCTCTCTAGATGATCGAAGAGATCACATGGGTTTGTACACAGTGATGCAGTCACGCAGGTAGGCGGGTCCCAAACGGTTTAGGGCTTTGTAGGTAAGCACCTGCACCTTGAATTGGGACCGGAAAATGAATGGTAGCCAATGGAGCTCCTTAAACATACAATATGGAACAGCGCATCCCTTAAATACAGAAGCCTAGGATATACAAATGCAAATCAACTTTTTGTTCTTCTAGAACAGGAACCAGAGATAGAATTTCATTTTTTTTTAAAAAAAGTTATAAATTTTATTATTAAAAAAAGGAAAAATAGTGATATACATGTACAAATGGAGCACACTACACACAAAGACAATAACAAGCACAGTAGACAATACAGTCCCTCCATCCCTGCACTTGTGAACCTAATCTAAGATCACCCCACGGACATAAGACATGCTCCAATGTTGTCTTATTGCTAATGTTATATGTTTACGTTTTATTTCAATTGCTTGTATTGTTGTGATTATTGCTTGTATTGTGTGTTCGGGCCCAGCCTCATGTAAGCTGCACTGAGTCCCTTGGGGAGATGGTAGAGGGATACAAATAAAGTGTTATGATTATGATTATTATTATCATCATCATCATCATCATCATCATCCGGGGAGGCCCTGCTCTCGCTCCCGTCAACAGCACAGATACCACCCCCTTGTTATGCCAGCTCCACTGGCTGCCGGTCCATCTCCGAGCGCAATTCAAAGTGCTGGTTTTGACCTATAAAGCTCTATACGGTTCTGGCCCATCTGCCAGAACCGTATAGAACGCATCTGCCCCTACGTCCCACCTCATAATCTAAGATCATCCGGGGAGGCCCTGCTCTCGCTCCCATCAACAGTGCAAATGCTCCTAGCGGGGACGAGAGACAGGGCCTTCTCGGCTGTGGCCCCCCACCTATGGAACACACACCCTCCCTCCTGGCTTTTGGAAAAAAAATTAAAATCATGGTTTTGGGACAGTAGAAGTAAATGTATGCAGCATTTCGGAAAGACAATGACTGGAATGGCAATTCGACAGACAAGACTTATTGTTTTAATGATTGTTTTATTGGTTGTATTGTTTTAATTTGATTTATGTCTAATTGTAGTGTATAATTGTAATTATTTGTACTGGCATTGAATTTTGCCATTGCTTATGTGTGAACCGCTTTGAGTCCCCCTCAAAGAGGGTGAGAAAAGTATATACAAATACTATAAATAAATAAAATACCATCTCTATGATACCTATACCCTATAATGCCTACCCAATTAAGTTATTTAAATGCGTCCTGTTTCACCATCCTTAACATCACCTTTGCCATCTTTCTAAGATATGCAAAGGCCAGCCTCTATTTATTTACAAATTCTTTGTTATTTTTATATTGAAGTCCGTTAGACAGCTTGGCCATTTGTATGTAATCTACTAATTTTTTTCTCCAGTCTCTCTTGAGTAGTTCTCTTTCTCCCTTCCATGATTTTGCTTTAACCATTCTTACAGTAACAAAGCTGTATTGGCATATTTCTTTATATTCCTTGGCCACGGTTGTCCACGCTCTGGTTACATCCCGCATAGACTACTGCAATGCACTCTATGTGGGGTTGCCTTTGAAGACTGTTTGGAACCTTCAATTGGTCCAATGGGCAATTTACCAGCTGTTAGGATTTCTGGGAGTTGAAGGCCAAAAACATCTGGGGACCCTAGGTTGAGAACCACTGCAACAGTTCCAGCCCAGCTTACCTGTCCAAATGTATCTCCCTCTATGAACAATCACAGAGGTTAAGATCATCTGGGAAGGCCCTGCTCTTGGTCCCGCCTCCGTTGCAAGTGCAGTTGACGGGGGCGAGAGACAGGGCCTTCTCAGTGGTGGCTCCTCAGCTCTGGAACTCCCTCCCCAGAGAGATTAGATCAGTGCCCCCCCCCCCTTCCTGGCCTTTAGAACATGTGCAATGACAATTTGGAATGGCTAAGGTATACACTTTCTAGATACTAGGATGATGTTATGCTTGTCATGTTTAAATTCTATGCATGTCTTATGTTTAATGGTTTAATTGATTTTAAGTTCATAGTTATATGTAGTAATTGGTTATTATGATTTCTTTGTGTGCTGGCTTTAGCCTATAAATCCCTAAATGGTTTTGGTCCAACTTACCTATCTGAACGTATCTCTCCTTATGAACCATCAAGAACGCTAAGATCTTCTGGGGTGGCCCTGCTCTCGCTCCCGCCTTCCTCACAGATGCATCTGATGGATACAAGGGACAGGGCCTTCTCAGCGGTGGCCCCTCAACTGTGGAACGCCCTGCCTAGAGAAATAAGATCAACCCCCTCCCTCCTGTCCTTCCGAAAAATTGTGAAAACCTGGCTTTTCGAACAGGCCTTCCCAAATATGGCATAGATAGATGATACTATGGACAACTGACGATGCAACTGGACAACGATTTGAGATGGAGACGCTTTGATAATGTTTTTAAATGCTGTGTATGATTTTTATGTTTTTATATTGCTGTTAGTTTTTAAACAATTAATGGTTGTTTCATTTTGTTGAAACTGCTCTGGCATCGAATTGTTGCCTATTGCTAACCGCTCTGAGTCGCCCTTGGGCTGAGAGGGGTGATATATAAATGTAGTAAATAATAAATAAATAAATACTGTATGTTGGCATTGAATTTTTGCCATTAGTATATTGTAAATCCCTCCTTTATATCTCTTCCAGGAAATTTTGACCAAATTTTGCAAAAAGGGGAAAAAAAACATGGAGTGGGATGTTGTAGGGTTTTTTTGGGCTATATGGCCATGTTCTAGAGGCATTCTCTCCTGACATTTTGACTGCATTTATGGCAAGCATCCTCAGAGGTAGTGAGGTCTGTTGGAACTAGGAAAGTGGGTTTATATATCTGTGGAATGACCATGGTGGGACAAAGAACTCTTGTCTGTTGGAGCTTCGACAATTCATGGAGTGGGAAATTAATCACTTTATCGGTTGGAAAAGGAATTCCAGTTCAATAACACTGGGCATTTATTATTTGGGTCCATTTTGCTCCAAGGCTGGCCTCTTCATCTTTATGGCTGTGGTAGCAAAAAAATAAAAAGAATAGATGCATTGTGAATCGGTGGGAACACATACTTCAAAAAGGGAATGTTCTATCATTCACCTTTGAGCCAAGCTCTGGATGTACTGGGAATTGGGGTTCTGCTAAGCAGAAGAGGCCGATGTTATTTTGGGAGGCCGGGCACTGCCTTCCCACAGATCCACCAGTTTCACAGCATCAATGGCTTTCAATCCACATCCGCTGCTGCAGATAAACAAAGCATGTCTGGTTCTGACCTCTTTGGCCTGCCTCAGAGCACCGGCGGCAGATTCAGACAGCGTTTCACACCGTTCATCTCCAACAATTAAGGGGTGACAAGAGGTTCATTTGCAAGGAATGATTCCCAGAAAGGAATAACCCCACCGTGAAGTATCTATCTACGAAGGGAAATGAGCAATGGGACTGTTAAAGTAGTGTCAAAATGCCTTAATTCTACAATGTACCCAAAGACCAATCCTTAATCTATAACCTAGGCAACTACCTGGGCTAGTTCTGGTGCAAATCTTCCAATCCTGCACTTTTGCCTTTAGGGACAAGTATGATGTGCTGACTCTTCCAGCAGTCACCAGCCAATCCCTCTCCAATGCCAGAGATACAGCCTAATGGTGTAACATTAGAAAATGTTGACCATTTTGGATACCTTGGCAGCCACCTCTCCACCAAAGCCAACATTGACATTGAAATACAACACCGACTGAGCTCTGCAAGCGCAGCATTTTTCCGAATGAAGCAGAGAGTGTTTGAGGACCGGGACATCCGTAGGGTGTCACCTCTAGATTGGACTACTGTAATGCATTCTACGTGGGGCTGCCCTTGAAAACGGCCCGGAAATTCCAACTGGTCCAACGGGTGGCGGCCAGGTTGTTAACTGGTGCTCCTTACAGAGAGAGGTCAACCCTCCTTTTTAAGGAGCTCCATTGACTGCCGTACATTTTCCGGTCCCAATTCAAGGTGCAGGTGCTCACCTACAAAGCCCTAAACGATTTGGGACCCACCTACCCGCGTGACCGCATCTCCGTATATGAACCCACATGATCCCTCTGTTCACCTGGAGACAGGCCCGTAGCCAGGATTTCGTTTCGGGGTGTGTGAATTTTTTCAGGGGGGTTTTGGGGGGGGGGCTGAGTTTTGGGGGTCTGAGTCTGAGTGAAAGAGGGTCTAGCCTAGCAAACCTTTTGTATCATTACTCCAATACCCCCATGCATATGGGATGTATATGGGATCAGATCACCATACTCAATACATATGAATATGAATAAACATAACAGTTTAAATAATGCACCAGTAAGGCCTTTTCGCGAAGCACCATGAGAATTTCGGGGGGGGGGGGGCTGAAGCCCCTCAAACCCCCCCCCCCCCCCCCCCCCCCCCCCGGCTACATGCTCGTCTGGAGAGGCCCTGCTCACGATCCCACCTGTGTCACAAGCACGTTTGGTGGGGACGAGGGACAGGGCCTTCTCTGGAACTCTCTCCCTAAGGACATCAGACAAGCCCCAACGTTGGCAGTCTTTAGGGAGAGCTTAAAGACCTGGCTGTTCCAGTGTGCCTTTCCAGAATAGGAAACTCCCAGCATCATGTCCCAAACGCACTTTACCAGAGATTTAAGATTGCCTGCACATTGCACCTACCCTAAAATCCTTGCATTTCACCTGTCATGTCCAGGACTTTTAATTTATTTGGCCCGGCCCTAGTTTTAAATGTGCTATGATGTATTGTTTTGATGTTTTATTGTTATTGCCTTAATGCTTATTGGTTTTCTTTATGAGTTTTATTGTTGTATTTGTTATGCTGTTGTTTTATTGAGGGCCTTGGCCTTTGTAAGCCGCACCGAGTCCTTCGGGAGATGTTAGCGGGGTACAAATAAAAGATAATAATAATAATAATAATAATAATAATAATAATAATAATAGGGAGACCAAGGTGCTTGTTTATAAAGCTATTGTCCTTCCAATTATATAATAATAATAAACCTTTATTTGTACCCCACTACCATCTCCCGAAGGACTTGGTGCGGCTTACATGAGGCCGACCCCAAATACAAAAGTAAAAACAATAACAACAATAACAAGAAAATAACTCAAAAAACAAAGCAATAACATTAACAATACACAATGATGCAATTAAAATCCCAACCCTGCTATATGCCTGAGAAATGTGGACTATCTACAGATATCTCTTGCAACTCCTGGAACGATTCCATCAACATTGCCTCACCCCAAAAGATAGCCAAAATGTATAAGAACACTGATAATAGATGCTGGAAATGCAAAACGAGGGAAGGCTCCTTTTACCATCTATGGTGGCTATGCCCAAAAGCAAAGGAATATTGGAGGTCCATACATGAAGAGTGCAGAAAGATCTTATCACTAAATATCCCCATGCTTCCTGAAATATATCTACTAGGAATGTTTGACAAAAAACTGTTCCCAAATAACAATATGGAAAAATTATTTATTTTTTTCTCAACAGCCGCCAGAATGACATACGCCAAACTGTGGAAACAAGACCTGATACCAACAAAAGTGCAATGGCTAGGGAAGTTAGCAGATATCCAGGAGATGGATGAGTTGACTTTCTGGCTGCGGCACAACTCCGGAAAAGGAACTGTGAGGACAGACTGGAGCCTGCTCAAAAATTATATTGATAATGAAATGTGGGTACACACGGACCCAAATTAAGACCATAAAGGTGGAAAAACCCAAAGTTAATGCAAAGTTGCTAAGGGGAAATTGTAATATAATGAATGTAATACGTGCTGAATAGTAGGAAAAAAAAAAAAAAAAGATTAACTTAATAAGTAATAAGTAATAAATGTATAGTATGTATAGTACGACAGTATAGTAGCCATTGGTCTATTGGTTAGAAAAGAATGTAAAAAACCTTTAGGAAAGGAGGAGAGAAGAACCGATATTATATCTCTAACAGGAAAAATCGAATATTGCGAATGATTGGGGAGGGGAAGTCGGTTTTAGCAGGGGGGGGGGATCCCAGGGTAACGATTGTCTCATTGTTATGTTTGTCATATATGTTGTGTCTGCAGCCACATTTGTATCATTGTCTACTTTATATGTATGTAAAATTTAAAACCAATAAATATCATTTATAAAAAAAAAAAAAAAAAATCCCAACCCTGCTATATGCCTGAGAAATGTGGACTATCTACAGATATCTCTTGCAACTCCTGGAACGATTCCATCAACATTGCCTCAAAAAAATCCTGCAAATCTCTTGGGAAGACAAGCAGACAAATGTCAGCGTGCTGGAAGAAGCAAAGACCACCAGCATTGAGGTGATGGTCCTGGACCAGCCACGTTGTCCGGATGCCCGACCACCGTCTCCCAAATCAGTTGATCTACTCCGAACTCAAGAATGGAAAATGGAATATTGGTGGGAAGGAAAAGAGATTTAAAGATAGGCTCAAAGCTAGCCTTAAAAACTCTGGCATAGACACCGAGAACTGGGAAGCCCTGGCCCTTGAGCGCTCCAGTTGGAGGTCAGCTGTGACCAGCAGTGCTGTAGAATTTGAAGAGGCACGAAAGACTGAAACGTGCCAAGAGAAAGACATGTCAAGCCAACCCTGACCGGGACCGCCTTCCACCTGGAAACCAACGCCCTCACTGCGGGAGAACATGCAGGTTGAGAATAGGGCTCCACAGTCACCTACGGACCCACCACTAAGACACCAATCTTAGAAGACAATCCTACTCAGACAACGAGGGATCATCTAAGTAAGTAAGTAACCAGGTTGTTGAAGGTTTTTTCAGGCTATATGGCCATGTTCTAAAGGCATTTTCTTCTGACGTTTCACCTGCATCTATGGCAAGCATCCTCAGAGGACCTCACTACCTCTGAGTATGATTGCCATAGATGCAGGCAAAACGTCAGGAGAGAATGTCTTTAGAACATGGCCATATAGCCCGAAAAAAACTACAACAACCCAGTGATTCCTACCATGAAAGCCTTCAACAAGTAAGTAACTTTCGCCTTTAGGGACAAGGATGATGTGCTGATGCTTTGGACCAGAGAGACATTTTGCATTTCAATGTGTTCAAGTGACATCACTCTCACTCGAAAGGAAGATGTGCTAAGCTACGGAGGCTACTAACTCACGCAAAGCCAAAATACACACCTGCTTTCAAATGCAGTTGGGGGGGGGGATTTTGGACCTCCTGCTAAAGAAAGGAATGTTCACCCAATCTGGCGCATCATTGACAGGCGCTTAGCGTCTTTTCTTCCTTGAGGGCAGTTTCGGCATTGCCAAAAGGCATGAATAAACATGAAGGGATTTTATTCAGAACTTGGAAAAGTGACTTATTGAAGTGACCACTGGAATGTTTTGGGGATTGTAATCCAAAAGAGAGTATTTTTCAAAATAGCAAAATAGTGGTGGAGATTCCTACTCTCAAAACCTTATAAGCAGTTTAAAAGGAAGCAAAATGATGCCAAAAATGTTTCGGAGCACCTTTACCCATAGATTCCTAATAAAGGATTAAGCCTCCAGGAAGAACTATCACCAGCTTTTCAAATTTTTCAACAGCAATGTTGATGATAGATAATTCAAGTTCATTTGTATTACACACTGGCTTGGGGACACGGCACTGCCTGGGTTATTTGAGAAAGGCAGTGTTTGTCTGTGCTCCAAGTTTAGTCTAGATCAGTGCTTCTCAACCTGTGGGTCCCCAGATGTTTTGGCCTTCAACTCCCAGACATCCTAACAGCTGATAAACTGACTGGGATTGCTGGAGGTTGTAGGCCAAAACATCTAGGAACCCACAGGTTGAGAACCACTGGTCTAGATCCAATGTTGGCTGGGTTAAGTGGGTGCAGGTGAAGTATAGCTTCATGGTCCATCCTCTTCCAAACTGCACCAAAATGTAGAATGGTTCATGGGGACTCAGGGTGCCAAGTTAGGTCTTGATCAGTATTAGGTGTGGGTCCCAATGGTCTTCAGAAGTGAGTGAAGTTACTGCAAGTCCCATCATCCATGATTCATTGGCCCACAAACCCCACCCAGACGTCGAGTGGGTCATGGGGGCTCTGTGTGCCAACTTTGCTCTTGATCCGTCATTGATGTGGATTGCAGTGGTCTCAGAAAGTGACTGAAAGTACAGCAAGTCCCATCATCCATGGTCCACCCTCCTCCAAACTGCAGCAGAATGCGGAGTAGGTCACGAGGGCTCTGTGTGCCAAGTTTGGTCTTTATCGGTCATTGGATTAGGGTCGCAGTGGTCTCAGGAAGTGAGTGAAGGTACTGAAAGTCCCATCATCCATGGTCCTCCCTCCTCCAAACTGCAGCAGAATATAGAGTCGGTCACGGGGGCTCTGTGTGCCAAGTTTGGTCTTTATCGGTCATTGGATTAGGGTCGCAGTGGTCTCAGGAAGTGAGTGAAAGTACTGAAAGTCCCATCATCCATGGTCCTCCCTCCTCCAAACTGCAGCAGAATGTAGAGTGGGCCATGGGGGCTCTATGTGCCAGGTTTGGTCTTTATCGGTCATTGGATGGGATTCGCAGTGCTCTCAGGATGTGAGTGAAGGTACTGCAAGTCCCATAATCCATGGTCTGTCCTCCTTCAAACTGCACCTGGATGTAGTGTGGGTCATGGGGGCTGTGTGCCAAGTTTGGTCTTTATCAGTCGTTGGATGAGGGTCGCAGTTCTCTCAAGGAGTGGGGGAAGTACTACAAATCCGATAATCTATGGTCTGTCCTCCTTCAAACTGCACCAGGATGTAGAGTAGGTCATGGGAGTTGTGTGTCAAGTTTGGTCTTTATCAGTCATTGGATGAGGGTCGCCGTTCCCTCAAGAAGTGGGGGAAGTACTACAAATCCCATAATCTGTGGTCCACCTCCCCCAAACCGCACCAGGATGTAAAGTGGATCTTGGGGGTTATGTGTGTCAAGTTTGGTCCAGGTCCTTCGCTCGTGCAGGTCACACTGGCCTGTGAAAGCGGCAGCCAATCAGAAAGCTGCCACATACATACATAAATACACACATACATACAAAAAATTACTTTTATTATATATATATAGATTTGTCAGAAATGCCACTCTGGCTGCTTGGAATGACATGAACACATTTCCCTAAATCCAGATGTTACATTTACAAGTAGATCCAACAAATCAGTGACATTTACAGAAATGCTGACTTCCTATCTTCTCATTAAGTCAATAGGCCTACTGGAGCTGAGCTGTAATTGCATTTAGATCATTATATCATTCAATATATACGTACATTAAAACAAGAAATTGGTGTGTGCTTCAAAAACTCACTAACAAGATGTAGGACACAATCCCTTGCAGCCTGGAAAGTTCAATGTTTTGGACTGGAGTCACCAGAATTCCCAGTCCAGATGGACCACTGGCAGTATTTATTTTATTTATTTACTGTATTTGTATGCTGACTTTCTCAGCCTTTCGGCGACCAGTAACTATTGGCTGGGAGATTCTTAAGGAGTCCCAAATTATCGCTCCTTGAATCCTAAAAGATACACCAGATGGAGGATTCTAGGAACTGTAGTCTAAAAGTTACTTTCCCAAAGTTTCCCTTCTCCACCTTGAATCTATGTTTATTGGGAACTAAATCAGGACTTACAACAGATTCCCACGCTGGAAAGGCTCTTCTCCAAAGATTGCATTGTAAAGAAGCTAATATGGCAGTGATACAACATGTTTGTGGTCCTTCCAATGACACAGAAGTCCCTCAAACCCAAGGCCAGCTCTAGAGACCACATTTTTGAGAAGCTCCTCTTGATAGAAGCTCAAAATCTCATAAGTTTCCCAATGTCCCTCAACACAACTTTAGTTAGCTCAAAGTCCGAGAAGTTGTGTCCCACTCTTTTACTCCAACTTCTGTTATGTGACCAAGGTCCTCATCACACTAGATTAAAAATCCACTTAAAATATTGCCTCCTGCAGAGTTCTGGGGTTTGTTGTTTGGGGAGGGACACACAAAAACAGCTTACTCTCCACCTCTTGGAAAGAAGTCTGCCTGCGGATGTTGAAGGACGATGCGGTTGGCCTCCATCACAAACAGAATATTGAGTTGTTTGCCCTCGTCAGCCAAACAAGTCCATAAATGTCAATGGCAGCCACATTCGTCGATGATCATGTCCTCGTGGTGACGGACCTTCACCCCACCTTTCTCATAGTAAAGCATGGATAGTGGGCTTAGTTTGACTGGAACACAGGCTGGGCAAGGCACGCGGTTGGGATGGTACAACTTCAGCAAGCTCTGTGAAGAGAAAAAGAAGAAAGTGTAAAGACCTCACAACCTCTGAGGATGCTTGCCATAGATGCAGGTGAAACATCAGGAGAGAATGCGTCTAGAACATGGCCATATAGCCTGAAAAAACCTACAACAACCCAGTGATTCC
The DNA here is from genome assembly GCF_037176765.1 of Anolis sagrei. NCBI lineage: Eukaryota > Metazoa > Chordata > Lepidosauria > Squamata > Anolidae > Anolis > Anolis sagrei. The sequence continues at coordinate 10,724,796 of NC_090027.1, read as the reverse complement.
AGCCATGAAAGCCTTCGACAATACATTGAAGTGTAAAGCTTTATGTTACTGCGTTGCTGTGTGTTTTCTGGGTTGTTTGTCCATGTTCCAGAAGCACTCTGATGTTTCGCCTGCATCTATGGTACGCATCCTCAGAGGTTGTGTGACCTCACAACCTCTGAGGATGGCTGCCATAGATGTGGGTGAAACTTCAGGAGAGAATGCTTCTGGAACATGGCCATACAGCCCGGAAAGCAAACAAACAAAAAACAAACCAGTGATTCTGCCCATGAAAGCCTTCAACAATATTAGGTAAGGTTAAATGAATAATAATGACAATATTATTATTATTATTATTATTATTATTATTATTATTATTCTGATTCTGACAAGCCATTGGAACCAATGCCATCAAAGCCAGAATTGAAAAGTCGACAACGGATCCCAAATGTAGACTCTGCAAAGAAGCAGATGAAACCATAGATCACATCCTCAGCTGCTGCAAGAAGATCGCGCAGACAGACTACAAGCAGAGGCATAACACTGTTGCTCAGAGGATTCATTTGAACTTGTGTCACAAGTACCATCTGCCTGCGATGAAGAAGTGGTGGAATCACAAGCTGGAAAAAGTTACAGAGAATGAACATGTCAAACTCCTCTGGGACTTCCAGATTCAGACTGACAGTGTTTTGGAGCACAATTCTCCTGACCTCACGATTGTGTGGATTGTCAATGTTGCAATCCCAGGTGACCGCAGGATTGAAGAGAAACAACTGGAAAAAACTGACATAATATGAGGATTTAAAGATCGAACTGCAAAGACTCCGGCACAGGCCAGTCAAGCTGGTCCCAGTGGGTGAAGTGCCTAAAGACCTTGGCCTGCACTTAAACACAATTGATGGAGACAAAATGACCATCTTACTGGGATCTGCACGCATTATTCTCCGATACATCACACAGTTCTAGACACTTGGGAAGTGTCCGACGTGTGATCCAATACAACAGCCAGCAGAGTGATCTTGTCTGCTGTAGACTCATCTTGTTGTGTTTCTAATAATGATAATGGTAATAGTAATGGTAATGGTAATGGTAATGGTGATGAGAAGAAGAAGAAGAAGAAGAAGAAGAAGAAGAAGAAGAAGAAGAAGAAGAAGAGGAAGAAGAGGAAGAAGAGAAGGCTGAGAGGAGACATGATAGCCATGGATACATATGTGAGCAAGCATATGTGAGCAAGCACGGAACAATGGCTTCAAACTACAAGAAAGGAGATTCCATCTGAACATGAGGAAGAACTTCCTGACTGTGAGAGCTGTTCAGCAGTGGAACCCTCTGCCTCAGAGTGTGGTGGAGGCTCCTTCTTTGAAAGCTTTTAAACAGAGGCTGGATGGCCATCTGTCGGGGGTGATTTGAATGCAATTTTCCTGCTTCTTGGCAGAAAGGAGTTGGACTGGATATCCCATGATGTCTCTTCCAACTCTATGATTCCAATAATAACAACAACAACAACAACAACAATAATAATAAAGTATTATATTATTATTGTCTGCTACAACTCCAAGGTACACTATATCAGGTGTGGCAGACAATAATAATATAATACTTTGTTGTTGTTGTTGTTGTTGTTATTATTATTAAGTATTGTATTATTGTTGTTTGCCACACCTCCAAGGTACACTATGTCAGGTGTGGCAGACAATAATAATATAATACTTTGTTGTTGTTGTTGTTGTTATTATTATTATTAAGTATTGTATTATTGTTGTTTGCCACACCTCCAAGGTACACTATGTCAGGTGTGGCAGACAATAATAATATAATACTTTGTTGTTGTTGTTATTATTATTATTATTATTATTATTATTATTAAGTATTGTATTATTGTTGTTTGCCACACCTCCAAGGTACACTATGTCAGGTGTGGCAGACAATAATAATATAATACTTTGTTGTTGTTGTTATTATTATTATTATTATTAAGTATTGTATTATTGTTGTTTGCCACACCTCCAAGGTACACTATGTCAGGTGTGGCAGACAATAATAATATAATACTTTGTTGTTGTTGTTATTATTATTATTATTATTATTATTATTATTATTAAGTATTGTATTATTGTTGTTTGCCACACCTCCAAGGTACACTATGTCAGGTGTGGCAGACAATAATAATATAATACTTTGTTGTTGTTGTTATTATTATTATTATTATTAAGTATTGTATTATTGTTGTTTGCCACACCTCCAAGGTACACTATGTCAGGTGTGGCAGACAATAATAATATAATACTTTGTTGTTGTTGTTATTATTATTATTATTATTATTAAGTATTGTATTATTGTTGTTTGCCACACCTCCAAGGTACACTATGTCAGGTGTGGCAGACAATAATAATATAATACTTTGTTGTTGTTGTTGTTGTTGTTGTTATTATTATTATTATTATTAAATATTGTATTATTATTGTCTGCCACACCTCCAAGGTACACTATGTCAGGTGTGGCAGATAATAATAAAATAATGCTTTGTTGTTGTTGTTGTTGTTGTTAAGTATTGTATTATTATTGTCTGCCACACCTCCAAGGTACATTATGTCAGGTTTGGCAGACAATAATAATATAATACTTTGTTGTTGTTGTTGTTGTTATTAAGTATCGTATTATTATTGTCTGCCACACTTCCAAGGTACACTATGTCAGTATTTGCATCCTGACATAGTGTACCTTGGAGGTGTGGCAGGCAATTTCCAGAATCCCATAGTCACATCATTCCCTATTTACTCCCATCCCACCATCAGCCATGGAGACTAAAGAAGAGGGAGTGCTGCTCCAAAGTGTTTCTGCCAACTGAAGCAAGTCAAGGCACATAATGTTAAACTCAACCAGGTTGTTTTGGTATATGAGCAAGAAAGTCCTTCAACGCCTTTGCTTATCTTTGGCAGTAAAGAAACCAAGATAGTAGAGTCAACAATCCATGATTTATTGCCCTTTCATAACACTTACAATCTGGTGCTGGAAGTGGCCACCTCACTTTGACCATGAAGAATATTGACAAATGATAATTATATGCACCAAAGCCCAGTTTTGAAAGTTCCTCCCTTTCCTGTATTTAGGGTGACGATGTTAGAGCAGATCTGATAGAGACAACGGCATTCCAATTATCATGGTTCCATCCAGAGGCGGCCCTAGGTAATTTTCAACGGTAAGCAAACAGTATTTTGCCCCCCCCCCCCCCCAACCAATCACTGATATATATTTTCTGTTCGTCGTGGGAGTTCTGTGTGCCATATTTGGTTCAATTCCATCATTGGTGGAGTTCAGAATGCTCTCTGATTGTAGGTGAACTATATATCCCAGTAACTACAACTCGCATATGTCAAGGTATATTTTCCCCCAAGAGCGCCTCAAGAGCGCCCCTGGGCAAAATCAACTATACTGCGAATGCTTACTTTGCATAATGATTGAGCCGTCCCTGGTTCCATCCTTTGCAAACTTAAGGTTAAGAGTTTGCAAAGGTCCTTAGTATTCCCTGTTACACAGTTCAAGTGCTATCGTTCAAGAAAGTGAACTAGAGCTCTCTAACAAAGAATTTTAATTTTCTCATCAAAGTAAATATCCTAGGATTCCATAGGATATTGTCAAGTGGCATCAAACTGGGGTAACCATGTTAATTTAACCTCCTTATGACTGATGTCCTTTTTGCTTTTGCTTATGTATGTGTTATAATTCAATTTTTTTGTAAGCTGCCTTGAGTCCTTTTGGAGAGGGGTGGGATATAAATAAAGATTATTATTATTATTATTATTATTATTATTATTATTATTACCTTATTTATATTTATATTTATTTATATTCTGCCCTATCTCCCCACTGGGACTCAGGGCGGATCAATGTACACATGCACGGCAAACATTGGACAGGACAGAGACAGACAGAACAGAAAAGAGGTATGTTGTGTCGACGTCCTAGTTTTTGGCACCTTGGAGGTTGTGCTTGGATCCAGCGACGGGGGTGCTGTCGTTCCATCCTCTATGATAAAGAGCCATCAGGATTTCCTCCTTCCTTTTGGTCACCCGGGCATTTTTCTTTTATGGTGTTGTAAAATATCTCCCCCACTTTTTTTAGCGGTACCTAATTTTGCTACTTACAGCTAAGCTATTTTCGAACTGTTTAGGTCAGTGTTTCTCAACCTGGGGGTCGGGACCCCTGAGGGGGTCGCGAAGGGGTGTCAGAGGGGTCGCCAAAGACCACCAGAAAACACAGTATTTTCTGATGGTCATGGGGATTCCATGTGGGAAGTTTGAGCCAATTCTATCGTTGGTGGAGTTCAGAATGTTCTTTGATTGTAATGAACTATAAATCCTAGCAACTACAACTCCCAAAAGTCAAGGTCTATTTTCCCCAGGCTCCACCAGTGTTCACATTGGCACACATTGAATATTTGTGCCAAGTTTGGTCCAGATCCACCATTGCGTGAATTCACAGTGCTCTCTGGATATAGGTGAACTACAACTTCCAAACTCAAGGTCAATACCCACCAAACCTTTCCAGTGTTTTCCGTTGGCCATGGGAGTTCTGTGTTGCAAATTAGGTTCAAATCCATTACTGGTGGAGTTCAGAATGCTCTTTGATTATAGGTGAACTATAAATTCCAGCAACGACAACTCCCAAATTAGAAAATCAATCCTCCCCAAACCCCACTAGCATTTACATGTAGGTGCATTGGGTATTTGTGCCCAGTTTGGTCCAGTGAATGAAAATACATCTTGCATATCTGATATTTACATTATGATTTATAACAGTAGTAAAATGACTGTTATGAAGTAGCAACAAAAACAATGTTATGGTTGGGGGTCACCACAACATGAGGGACTGTATTCAGGGGTCACGGCATTAGGAAGGTTGAGAACCACTGGTTTAGGTAAACAGTGAGCTGGGCCGACAGTCGGGTGCTCACGTCAACTCCAGGGCTTTGAACTGGCAACTTTTTGGTTGGGAGATTTTATCATTGCTGGTGATTTACCAGCTGTGCTAAAGCCCAGCCCTAATAATAGAGATATTCTAATCATGCATAGTGAGACCTGTGGACAGCAAACTGAAGAGATACAAAGCTCACCTGGTCCACGTCTTTCCCATCAAAAGGAAATATGTAATATTTCTATTGAAATAACAGTATTTATTTCTAATCAGATTTTGAACTAAAAGATGGAAGACTCCCTTGACTTTTCGGTCAGTTGACAATAGGCTTTTGCAAAATAAGAGATGTGGATGTGCTTCTAAAACAGTGCATGCAGATTTCATGCAAATACTTTTCTGATTGCATCTGTGTGGCTATGCGTAAATGACAATTTCACCTATGCTTTTTCAGACCTCTGTCTCTCTTAATTAGATATCCCCAAAAGGATGTAGCTCCCACGTATAATAATAATAATAATAATAATAATAATAATAATAATAATATAGTGTTATTATAATATTATAATTATAATATATTATAATAATATATTATAATAATAATATATTGAGCAAAGACTCTGGCACAAACCAGTCAAGGTGGTCCCAGTGGTGATCAGCACATTGGGTGCAGTGCCTCAAGACCTTGGCCTGCACTTAAACACAATCGGCACTGACAAGATTTCCATCTGCCAGCTGCAGAAGGCTGCCTTACTGGGATCTGCATGCATTATTCGTCGATACATCACACAGTCCTGGACACTTGGGAAGTGTCCGACGTGTGATCCAAAACAACAATCAGCAGAGTGATCTTGTCTGCTGTGTACTCATCTTGTTGTGTTACAAATAATAATAATAACAACAACAACAACCTTTATATCCCGCCACCATCTCTCAAGATGACAGCTTACAAAAGCACGTCGTAGTGCAAGTGAATACACAAAATACAGTAAAATACATGTAACAATGTCAATTTACATAAAACAATATAGAATCATAGAGTTGGAAGAGACCTTGTGGGCCATCCAGTCCAACCCCCTGCCAAGAAGCAGGAAAATGGCATTCAAAGCACCCCTGACAGATGACCATCCAGCCCTTGTTTAAAAGCCTCTCTTTAGGAACCTCCACCACACTCCGGGGTATAAACAATATAAATATAAACAATATAAACACTAAAAATTTGCATGAAACTAGATGGTAAAGGTAAAGGTTTTCCTCAGACATTAAGTCCAGTCGTGTCCGACTCTGGGGGTTGGTGCTCACCTCCATTTCTAAGCCGAAGAGCCAGCATTGTCCATAGACATCTCCAAGGTCATGTGGCCAGCATGACTGCAAGGAGTGCCCTTACCTTCCCCCCGGAGCGGCACCTATTGATCTACTCACATTTGCATGTTTTCGAACTGCTAGGTGGGCAGAAGCTGGGGCTGACGGAAGCTCACGCCGCTCCCCGGATTTGAACCTATGACCTTTCAGTCAACACATTCAGCAGCTCAATGGTTTAACCACTCTGGACCGTGCTCTTACCTACAAGAAGCAGTGCCTGAATATCAAGCAAAAAGTGGGTGCTAGAAACCATATCATACGAAAGCTGACTGGCACAACCTGGGGATCACAACCAGATACAGTGAAGACATCTGCCCTTGCGCTGTGCTACTCTGCTGCTAAGTATGCATGCCCAGTGTGGAACACATCTCACCACACTAAAATAGCGGATGTGGCTCTTAATGAGACATGCCGCATTATCACGGGTTGTCTACGCCCTACACCACTGGAGAAATTACACTGTTTAGCCGGTATTGCACCACCTGACATCCACCGGGAAGTAGCAGCCAATACGCCTGGGTAACAACGCAAAAATTTGTTTCTAAAATCGATTTGTATTTGGGGGGTTTTTTTGTTTCGATATTTAAAATAATTACAAAATTTTCCTTTTAAAAAGTTCGATATTTACGAAATTTCGTAAATGGTAAAAAAAATAACGAATCGATTTCCGAAACAATAACGAATCGATTCGTTAATGGCGGACGCGACCGCGAAATACGCTAAAAAACCTCCAAAAACTTCTGAAGCTTCCCTCTCCCTCTGTTCTTGACTGTTGGTGTGATATTATAATTTTTTTTCACTAATTAAACCATAAAACTGGCCCAGACATGCGGAAATAATAACGAAACGACCTCTGAACAATAACGAAACGAATACAATAACGAAATACGAAGCATTTACAAAACGTGTTTAAAAATTCGTTTTTTTTAATGATTGCTCCAGAATGGTTCGTTATCGTTTTGTAATTGGAAAAATTAACGAATTATTAACGAATTACGAATTAACAAAACGAAACCGCCCAGGCCTAGCAGCCAATAGTGAAAGGACCAAGGCAGAGACATCTCCAGCTCATCCCCTGTTTGGGTAACAGCCAGCATGTCAACGACTTAAATCTAGACATAGTTTTCTAAGATCTACAGAGACACTCGCTGGAACACCCCAGCAAGCGAGAGTCCAAAATGGCAGGCTCAAACCCAGAACCTCAACCAATGGCTGATACCAAATGAGAGACTCCCCCCTGGGCACACAGAATACTGGGCAACTTGGAAGGCACTGAACAGACTGCACCACAAGATGCAGAGCCAACCTTCAGAAATGGGGCTACAAAGTGGAATCCTCGACATGCGAGTGTGGAGAGGAGCAAACCACTGACCACCTGCTGCAATGCAACCTGAGCCCTGCCACATGCACAAGAGAGGACCTTCTTGTGGCAACACCAGAGGCACTCCAAGTAGCCAGATACTTGTCAAAGGACATTTAATCAACTACCAAACTCACAAATTTTGTATTTGTCTGTTTGTTTGCTTTGTTCTGTTAGAAATGTAATATAATTGACTGGTTGCCCACTGTGCTACCGGGGGGGGGGGGGCTATATAAAACTATATATATAAATGTATATAAACGTACCTGCATATATGCATGATTTGTTGGCTTAAAAGTCTCATCTACGGGCGTCGGGCATTCCCCTTCACACCGGTATGCATTGTACTTCTTGGGGTGCAGGATCCATTTTCCAAAGCCAGTCTTCTCAAAGTCCACCATCATATCAACCCTTTTGCAGAGCGGCCGACTTTCCTCCCCAGAACTGGACACCTGGGTGTTGCTCTCCTTAATCCTTTGCCAATGGTTCCTGTTCCGCCGGTGACGGCGACCTCCAGCTTCCTTGGAAGAGTTGTCCGACATGACGTGCTTGGACATTTCCACCGTCCTGATGAGGCTCGGGGCCTGGGAAGGCTCCGCCAGCTCCTTATCTTTGGAGAAGACAACAAGGAGGACTCTGTCCATCACATTGTGAGTCAATATCTGCTGTGGCGTTCTAGAGTCATTCCGGCCACAGATGTTGTCACTGTCTCCACTTCCACCATTGCACTCAGTGAGGTTCCCCTCCATCCGTTCCTGCTCCAGAACTTCTAGAGTGTCCTTCCCTGATGGCATTCCTTGATGGAGCCAGAAGCGGAGCAAGTTGGTGACGTTGAAGACTTTCCAGGAGGAATGGCTGGTGGAGGGACTGCTGGTGAAAGAACCAAGGAAGAGTTTGTCCTTACAGGTCCAGTTCCTGTGACACAAGTGGTCGTGGCTGTGGTAAATGCTGACAGTGACATCGTTGGCCTGGGAGAAGGACAGCAAGTGGACCCGGAGCTCAGCCAGCCTCACATCAGAGCTGCTGGAAATGGAGGTCATGTCAAAAAAGAAGACCCAGTGGTTCCCAAGCTGAAAGGAATCTGGGGGGAAAGCAGAATAAGGGAATAAATGGCAATAGAGAAGAGGAAGCAATCACTCAGTGAACAAAGATACACAATGCACAGGGATGGAAAAAAATAAGGAAGAAAAGGAAAGAAAGAAGAAAGTAGAAAGAAAGGATGAAAAGACAGACAGAAAGGGAGAAACAAAGAAAGAGCCACGGACACAATGCTAAAAGCTGTTCTGCTTTGGTTAGACCTCTTTGCCTGAGCACCATAGTTCAAAAGAGATATTGACAAGCTGGAAGGTGTCCAGAGGAGAGCAACTAAAATGATCAAAGGTCTGGAGACCATAAATCCCTATGAGGAGCGTGCTAAAGAATTGGATATGTTTAGCCTGCAGAAGAGAAGGTTGAGAGAAGACATGAGTGAGTAGAGGTTTTCCATCTGAACATTAGGAAGAACTTCCTGACTGTGAGAGCTGTTCAGCAGTGGAACTCTCTGCCCCGGTGTGTGGTAGAGGCTCCTTCTTTGGAAGCTTTTAAACAGAGGCTGGATGGCCATCTGTCAGGAGTGCTTTGAATGCAATTTTCCTGCTTCTTGGCAGGGGGTTGGACTGGATGGCCCATGAGGTCTCTTCCAGCTCTATGATTCTATGATTCTCCTGACATTAAGTCCAGTCATGTCCAAATCGTTAAGATCGTCTGGAGAGGCCCTGCTCTCGGTCCCACCGGCCTCGCAAGCGCGTCTGGTGGGGACGAGGGACAGGGTCTTCTCGGTGGTGGCCCCTCGACTTTGGAACTCTCTCCCACTGGAGATCAGAACCGCCCCTTCTATCCTGACATTCAGGAAACAGGTGAAGACTTGGTTATGGAGACAGGCATTCGACGAGTGAGCCAACACCCTGATATATGGATGGAGGATGATGAGCAACGATTTTTGTGTGACGACTGACCATTATAGCTATTGATTGTAATTGCTTTTTTAATGTTTTACTGTAATATGAATTATGTTGTTTTACTGACTGTATGTGATTTTATGGTTGGAAACCGGTCTGAGTCCATCAAGAGAGGTGAGAAGGTCGGTATACAAAACTTTTAAAGAAATAAATAATAAATAAATAAATCTGGGAGTTGGTGCTCATCTCCATTTCTAAGCCAAAGAGCCGGCGTTGTCTGTAGACACCTCCAAGGTCATGTGGCCAGCATGATTGCATGGAGTGCCATTACCTTCCTGCAGAAGTGGTAGCTATTGATCTACTCACATTTGCATGTTTTTGAACTGCTAGGTTGGCAGAAGCTGGGGCTAACAGCAGACATGAGAGCTATGTATAAATATGTGAAAGGATGCCATTGTGGACTCAAACAATAATGCATCTGGGCCAAACTTGGCACGAATACTCAATCTGCCCAAATATAAACACTGGTGGAGTTTGGGGGAAATAGACTGTGACATTTGGGAGTTGTAGTCCCTGGGATTTATAGTTCATCTACAATCAAAGAGCAGTCTCAACACTACCAATGATAGAACTGGGCCAGATTTCCCACATAGAACTCCCTTGACTAACAGAAAATACTTTGTTTTCTGATGGTCTTTGATGACCCCGCAGGGGTCCCCGACCCCCAGGTTGAGAAACACTTCTCTAAACCATTAAGGTCATTTTAAATAATAATAATAATAATAATAATAATAATAATAATATAAAAATAATAAATAAAATTATTATTATCATCATCATCATCATTATTAAGGTCATTTTTAATTGTGATCCTGTCCCCTTGACCTAATAGACACTGTATTCCTATTACCTAGGCTTGTATTTTTAAGAGCCCCTTTTGGGGTAGCTACAGGTTTCCTTGCTCTGTGATGCGGCCTATTTCCCTTCCCTGGGTCCCTTCTTTTGTGGATTATAGCTTCAGACAAACATCTGCCCAGGAGCCCCCGTCCCTTCCCTTCCTCCCTTGCCGCCGCTCTCTGCTCCAGGGAGATGCAATCCACATCTTCCTAGAAAGAGACCTGGGTTTCTTCACTTGGGGACCACGGGGAATTGGGGGAAAGCAAAGGGGGGGGGGGAAGACAAGCTAGGAAAGTACTAAAGGTCAAGGAGGGCACCCCCCCCCCAAAAAAAGGCTCAATGCAGAGGTGGCACCTGCCTCTCTTTCATAACTGAATGTCATGCAGCTGCTAAAAAAACCCAATGGGATTTTGGCCTGCATCAATAGGAATCTAGTGTCTAGATCCAGGAAAGTCATGCTCCCCATGCTCTATTCTGCCTTGGTCAGAACACACCTGGGATCTCGGTGTGTCCAGTTCTGGACATTGCAATTGAAGGGAGATGTTGACAAACTGGAATGTGTCCAGAGGAGGCAGACTAAAATTATCAAGGGAGAACAAGCCCTATGAGGAGTGGCTTAAAGAGCTGGGCATGTTTAGCCTGAAGAAGAGAAGGCTGAGAGGAGACATGGTGAGGACCATGGATAAATATATGAGGGGAAGACATAGGGAGGAGGGAGGAGGGAGCTTGTTTTCCGGTACCCTGGGGACTAGGACGCGGAACAATGGCTTCAAACTACAGGAAAGGAAGGAGATTCCACCTGAACTTGAGAAAGAACTTGTGAGAGCTGTTCAGCAGTGGAACTCTCTGCCCCAATATGTAGTGCAGGCTCCTTCTTTGGAGGCTTTTAAACAGAGGCTGGATGGCCATCTGTCAGGGGTGCTTTGATTGTGCTATTCCTGCTTGGCAGGGGTTTGGACTAGATGGCCCATGTGGTCTCTTCCAACTCTATGATTCTATGATTAAGTCAAGGCACGGCAGATGGTGGTGATGGTGGTGGGAAATAAATAACATCATTATTATTATCATCATCATCATCATACTGACACAAAAGCACAGTATGACACAGTATGCTGTATTTCATCATTTGCTGTGTCATACTGTGTTTTTGTGTCAGTATAATTATGATAATAATAATAATAGTAATGTTATTTATATTATTATTATTATTATTACTACTACTACTACTACTACTACTAGCCATCGCTGCCATGCATTGCTGTGGCCCAGTCTATGTATATGTGTTTTGTGCGGGTATATAAGTGTGTGCATATATTTGTGTATATGTGTATAATTGGTTTTGCATATGTGTTGTAATGTAATTTTTATTTTTTGGCTTTTTAAGTCTCTTCTGTTGTGTTTTTCAGTGTTTTATGAGTGATGGTCACTAGCCTAGCAAACCTTTTGTATCATTACCCCAATACCCCTATGCATATGGGATATATTGATTATGGTGATCAGATCATGATATGAATAAACTTAACAGTTTAAATAACGCACCAGTAAGGCCTTTTCGTGAACCACCATGAAAATTTCGGGGGGGGGGGGGGGGCTGAAGCATAGAATCATAGAATCAAAGAGTTGGAAGAGACCTCATGGGCCATCATCCAGTCCAACCCCATTCCGCCAAGAAGCAGGAATATTGCATTCAAAGCACCCCTGAGAGATGGCCATCCAGCCTCTGTTTCAAAGCTTCCAAAGAAGGAGCCTCCACCACACTCCGGGGCAGAGAGTTCCACTGCTGAACGGCTCTCACAGTCAGGAAGTTCTTCCTCATGTTCAGATGGAATCTCCTCTCTTGTAGTTTGAAGCCATTGTTCCGCATCCTAGTCTCCAAGGAAGCAGAAAACAAGCTTGCTCCCTCCTCCCTGTGGCTTCCTCTCTCATATTTACACATGGCTATCATATCTCCTCTCAGCCTTCTCCTCTTCAGGCTAAACTTGCCCAGCTCCTTAAGCCGCTCCTCATAGGGCTTGTTCTCCAGACCCTTGATCATTTTAGTCGCCCTCCTCTGGACACATTCCAGCTTGTCAATATCTCTCTTGAATTGTGGTGCCCAGAATTGGACACAATATTCCAGGTGTCTCTCTACATGGGGTCGAGGGAGAGAGAGGGGGAGAAAAGAGGAGTCTTACCTTTGGCTGCCAGGCTGAGGACGGCGTGGGACTCCTTCCAGGCGGAGGCTTCGGCGGCGGGCAAGGCCCAGGGCTGACCCCCCGACAGGGACCGGTAGAGCTGCATCATGTAGCCCGGGGCGCGGAGGGTGGCGGCGGGGACCAGGAGCGGCACCAGGGAGCCCCAGAGGAGCAGACACCGGCCAGCAGCAAGGAGCATCCTTCTCCTTCTTCCTCTCCCCAAACTGTCTCTGCCTCTCCTCTTCTCTGCGCCTTCACGCCTTCCTCTTTCACCCTCTTCTCAACTGTCTTCCTTTCCCTTCTATTTAGCCCTCTCCGTCCTCTGCTCTTCCCTTTTTCTCCTTCCTTTAATCCTCTGTCCTTTCCCTCTGGTCCAAAACTTTTCTTCTCCTCTAAGAGCCTTCAAGTCCTCTCCGCATCTCTCTCCCTCCCTCCCTCTCTTTTCAGCTTCTCAATGTGCTTTTACTTCTTCCCTCCCTTCTTCTCTCCGTAGCCTATTCTTTGCCTCTTTGCTCTCTCTCTCTCTTCCTCTTCAAATCTTTTCTTTCTCTCCTTCCTTCCTTCCCCTCTTTCTTCTAAATATGAATGATTCGGTTCTTCCTCTGCGTCTTTTTGCGAGCTCTCAAAACTCTCTTTTAGTTTTCCTGTCGTGATCTCAATATTGTTTTTTTTCCTCCTTTCCTCTCTCCCTACCTCCCTTCCTTCTTTCTTTCGTTCCTCCCTCCCTCCCTTCCTAATTTCCTTCTTTCTTTCTTTCCTTCTTTCCTCCCTTTCTTCCTTCCTTATTTCCTTCCTTCCTCCCTCCTTTCTTTCTTTCCTTCCTTCCTTTCTTCCTTCTCCCCTTCCTTCCTTCTCCCCTTCCTTCCTTTCTCCCTTCCTTCCTCCTTTCTTTCCTCCCTCCCTCCCTCCCTTCTTTCCTTCTTTCCTTCTTTCCTTCCTCCCTTCCTTATTTCCTTCCTTCCTCTCTACCTACCTTCCTTCTTTCCTCCTTTCTTTCTTTCTTTCTTTCTTTTTTCCCCTCCTTCCTTCCTTCCTTCCTTCCTTCCTTCCTTCCTTCCTTCCTTCCTTCCTTTTTTCCTCACTCCCTTCCTTCCTTCTTTCCTTCCCCCCTTTCTTATTTCCTTCCTTTTCCCCTTCCTTCCTTCTTCCTTTCCTCCCTCCCTTCCTTATTTCCTTCCTCCCTCCCTTCTTTCTTTTTTCCTTCTTTCCTTCCTCTCTTCCTTAATTCCTCCCTCCCTTCTTCCCTTATTTCCTTCCTCTCTCGCTTCCTCCCTCCCTTTCTTCCGTCCTTCCTCTCTACCTACCTTCCTTTTTTCCTTCCTTTCTCCCTCCTTTATTTCTTTCTTTCCTTCCTTCCTTCCTCTCACCCTTCTTTATTTCTTTCTTTCTTTCTTTCCTTCTTCTCTCTCTCTCCCTTCTTTCCTCAGAAGCAGTAGCAGCAGCAGCCTCCCAGCCTCCTCCTCTCAAAGGTCTCCTGCCTCTTCCCCCCTCCGAAGGCACCTTTATATACCTTCAGGCCCAGGAATCTGGCCAGCCTTTGATGTCAATGAGCTGTCACCCTTCCTCTTTGGACCACCCTGCTCCCTCTACTCATGCATTCTCCCCTTTCGCCTTCCCTCCAAAGCCAAGTGGCCAAAGGACAGCCAAGGCATGAAATGAAGGACCCTCCTCCCATTAGAGATCCAAAGTGGATGGGGATTTCACACTGGGCTGAAGATGGCGAGATCCTCCTGATAGGTGTGATCCCCCACTGCTCTAGCCTTCCTCCCTTACACACCCACACACACACACATACACCAAGTGTCAAAGCTATCAGATTATATATATATATATATATATATATATATATATATATAATTTATTTATTTACAAGATTTATATGCTGTCCTGAAGGGGACTCAGAGCGGCTTACAAGATATATATATACATAAAATATATTATATTATTAGCATAGTACAATATCAGTATTAAATATTACTATATTGTTCTATACCATTATATTGCAATATTATTAGTAATACTACATGTAATATAAATATATTATATTATTATTATTAGTGTTATATTGCATTACATTATAATATTATAAATATTATGTGTATCTCTGCCTATGAACCCACCAGGAGTTTGAGATCTTCCGGGGAGACCCTGCTCTCGATCCCGCCTGCTTCTCAAGCTCGGCTGGCGGGGACGAGAGATAGGGCCTTCTCGGTGGTGGCTCCTCGGCTGTGGAACGCCCTTCCTACGGACATTAGACTAGCACCATCTCTAATGGTATTCCGCAAAAAGGTGAAGACCTGGATGTTTGTGCAGGCGTTTGAGTAATTTAGTGCAATCTGGTAATGGAACATAGGAATGGAACAATGGACGACGAACCTGGACTACGCTTGGATGATGAGAAGATTGGGTACGGTTGTTTTTTGTAATAATTGTGCATTGTAATTGCTTATTGGTAATTTATGGATAATGTGTTAAGTCAATTGTTATATGTTGTATGGAACCACTGCTGTTTCTACTGTTTTTACTGTTTGTGAACCGCTGTGAGTCGCCTTCGGGCTTGAGATACAGCGGTATATAAGCAAAGTAAAATAAATAAATAAATATAAATAAATAAATATATACAATATATTATATTATATCATATTATATTACATTATATTATTAGAATAGCACAGGAAACAAGGTGGAACTGTCTTCCTGGCCCCCTCTCTCTTCACTCTGGCCCAGAGGAGCAGTTGGTGCTGGAGGAAGGGGTCCCCAGCTGATTATCTATCTATCTATCTATCTATCTATCTATCTATCTATCTATATATATGGAGCAGGGCTAGAGCATCTGATATGGATTATCAGATAGCTTTGACACCTGATTGAGAAAGTGGGAACATGCAGATCTGGATGTTAATGGGACAGCTTGGAACATTTCAATTGCATATCTGATAGCTTTGACACTTGGTTGATTCATTACTATTCATTGCAGTTGCAAAATTACAGTTATGAAGTAGCAATGAGAATATTGTTATGGTTGGGGGTCACCACGACATGAGGAACTGTATTAAGGGGTCACGGCATTCGGAAGGTTGAGAAACACTGTTATATTGGGTGAAAGAGTGACCTGTCAACACAAACTACAAGTAGAATCATAGAATCAAAGAGTTGGAAGAGACCTCATGGGCCATCCAGTCCAACCCCATTCTGCCAAGAAGCAGGAATATTGCATTCAAATCACCCCTGACAGATGGCCATCCAGCCTCTGCTTAAAAGCTTCCAAAGAAGGAGCCTCCACCACACTCCGGGGCAGAGAGTTCCACTGCTGAACGGCTCTCACAGTCAGGAAGTTCTTCCTAATGTTCAGATGGAATCTCCTCTCTTGTAGTTTGAAGACATTGTTCCATTGCGTCCTAGTCTCCAAGGAAGCAGAAAACAAGCTTGCTCCCTCTTCCCTGTGGCTTCCTCTCACATATTTATACATGGCTATCATATCTCCTCTCAGCCTTCTCTTCTTCAGGCTAAACATGCCCAGTTCCCTAAGCCGCTAGAGTTATAGTTAAACTTTTGGTCTGGTTTTATTGAAAAGTATAAAAAAAATAATATATGCGATTTCTCTTTTATTTCTTTATATAATATTTAACTGAAAACGTTTTGTGTGGTGGAGGCTCTTTCTTTGGAGGATTTTAAGCAGAAGCTGGATGGCCATCTGTTGGGGTTGCTTTGAATGCAATTTGGCAGGGGGTTGGACTGGATGGCCCATGAGGTCTCTTCCAACTCGAGGATTCTATCATTCTATTTTTACTTGGTATAAACATTTTGAAAATAAATGTAGAAATTAGCTCATATTTTGACCCAGTGTCCCCTATGCTCTCCATTATGCTCAATGGTAGTATGGCATAAATGACTTCTTTAGAGGTGGAGGACTGGGTTGACACCCTTAGGCCTTCTCATTCTTCCCTTCCTCATGATCCTCTTCTAGATAATATCCTCCTCAATGAAAGGGCTTGGAATTATTTAATACAATCTTATCAATCTCTATTTATAAATACCCCCTGCAGTGTGTATCGGTTCTTCCTCTGAAGTAGCATTGCAACCATCACCTGCTATCGAAATACCCGGTAGCTTCAAAGACATTTCTAAGTTGGGTCTCATCCTTTCATCTTCCCAACTCTTAAGAGGGAACAATGGAATTTCTCTTGATTCACTTTACTGGACTCCTTTGATCCTGGATCACGTGGCAGCATTCACTAAATGTGAGAAATCTTCTTCTGACATTGAGCCAACAATGTGATGCGGCAGCAAAAAAAGCCAATGGGGTTTTGGCCTGCATCAATAGGAGTATAGTGTATACATCCAGGAAAGTCATGCTCCCCATGCTCTATTCTGCTTTGATTAGACCACACCTGGAATATTGTGTCCAATTCTGGGCACCACAATTGAAGGTAGATGTTGACAAGCTGGAATGTGTCCAGAGGAGGGCAACTAAAATGATCAAGGGTCTGGAGAACAAGCCCTATGAGGAGCGGCTTAAAGAGCTGGGTATGTTTAGCCTGGAAAACTGCATTCAAAGCACCCCTGACAGATGGCCACCCAGCCTCTGTTTAAAAGCTTCCAAAGAAAGAGCCTCCACCTCAATCTAGGGAAGAGAGTTCTACTGCTGAACAGCTCTCACAGTCAGGAAGTTCTTCCTAATGTTCAAATGGAATCTCTTTCTTGTAGTCTGAAGCCATTGTTCTGCGTCCTAGTCTCCAGGGCAGCAGAAAACAAGTTTGCTCTCTCCTCCCTATGACTTCCTCTCACATACTTATACATGGCTATCATGTCTCCTCTTAGCCTTCTCTTCTTCAGGCTAAACATGCCCAGTTCTTTAAGCCGCTCTTCATGAGGCTTGTTCTCCAGACCCTTGATCATATTATTATTATTATTATTATTATTATTATTATTATTATTATTATTATTCTGCTGGCCAGAGTGAAGACAGAAAGGGGGCAGAAGACAGTTCCATGTTGTATTAGTAATAATATACTATATTACAGTGTTTCTCAACCTGTGGGTCCCCAGATGTTTTGGCCTTCAACTCCCTAAAATCCTAACAGCTGGTAAACTGGCTGGGATTTCTGGGAGTTGTAGGCCAAAACACCTGGGGACCCACAGGTTGAGAACCACTGGAATATAGTATATTGTATATACATATATTAATAATATTATAATATAATACAGTATAATACTAGTAATAATAATACAATATTATAATTATAATTATATATTTACATTAAAAAGCAATATTCCTAATAATATTACAATATAATGGTATAGTGCAATATAGTAATATATAATACTGATATTGTACTATGCTAATAATATAATATATTGTATGAAAATATATCTTGTAAGCCGCTCTTGGTCCCTTTGGGTTGAGAAGGGCGGCATATAAATGTCATAAATAAATAAATTTTAGTCTCTTCTTCAGGCTAAACATGCCCAGCTCTTTAAGCCTCTCTTCATAGGGCTTGTTCTCCAGAATCTTTATCATTTTAGTCACCCTCCTCTGGACATATTCCAGCTTGGCAATATTTCTCTTTAATTGTGGTGCCCAGAATTGGACACAGTATTCCAGATGTGGTCTAACCAAAGCAGAATAGAGCATGGGGAGCATGACGTCTCTGTATCTAGACACTATAGCAGTGGTTCTCAACCTGTGGGTCCCCAGGTGTTTTGGCCTACAATTCCCAGAATCCCCAGCCTGTTTACCAGATGTTAGGATTTTTGGTAGTTGAAGGCCAAAACATCTGGGGACCCACAGGTTGAGAACCACTGCACTAGAGTCCTATTTATGTGGACCAAAATCCTATTGGCTTTCTTTGCTGCTGCATCACATTGTTGGCTCATGTTTAACTTGTTGTCCACGAGGACTCCAAGGTCCTTTTCACACGTTCTGCTTTCAAGCCATGATTCCCCATTCTGTATCTTTGCATTTCATTTTTAATCCCTAAGTGGAGTCCCTGTTGAACTTCATTTGGTTAGTTTTGGCCAATCATCTCTCTAATCTGTTCAGATCATTTCGAATTCTGCTCCTGTCTTCTGGAGTATTGGCCATCCCTCCCAATCTGGTGTCATCTGCAAACTTGTTATTCCAGTTCAAAGCAGATCATGTGGATTATCTACTTTGATAATCTGGACTATATGGCAGAGTAAAAACCTAAGGCTGAGAGTGTGTGACTCATTCAAGACCACCTAATGTGTTTCTACAGCTGAGATGGGACTCAACATTCAAACCACCCATTCTCTTCCTATCATTTGTGTGTGTACATGCCTTCCACTCATCTAAATTTTCTTAGGCAAGGAACACACAGAGTTGGTTTTCCAGTTTCTTCCTCTGGAATAAAACCTACAGAGACTGGTATTCATGGGGAGTTTTAGACTGAAGTCCTAATCAGGGCTGATCCTGCTTTGCTTCCAAGATCAGGTACTATATTTTTCCAAATAGATTTTTACCGCCACCAAGCGGTTTCAATTTTTATTCTTTCTTTTCCTTGAAAGCATGCCTTCAAAGGCACTATAGCAGTGTTTCTCAACCTTCCTAATGCCACAACCCCTTAATAGAGTTCCTCAGTTTGTGGTGACCCCCAGCCAGAACATTATTTTCGTTGCTACTTCATAACCATAATTTTGCTACTGTTATGAATCGTAATGTAAATATCTGATATGCAGGATGTATTTTTATTCACTGGACACATTTGGCACAAATACCCAATATGCCCAAATTTGAATAGCAGTGGGGCTTAGTGGGGGTTGATTTTGTCATTTGGGAGTTGTAGTTGCTGAGATTTATAGTTCACCTAAAATCAAAAAGTATTCTGAACTCCACCAATGATGGAACTGAACCAAACTTGGCACACAGAACTCCCATGACCAACAGAAAATACTGGAAGATACTCCATTTAGGCAGAAAAAAATGAAATGCAAAAATACAGATTGGGGGATGCGTGGCTCAAGAGCAGTACGTGTAAAAAAGATCTTGGGGTCCTTGTGGATAAGTTAAACATGAGACAACAACGTGATGTGGTCGCAAAAAAAGCCAATGGGATTTTGGCCTGCATCAATAGGAGTCTAGTGTCTACAACCAGGGAAGTCATGCTCCCCATGCTCTATTCTGCCTTGGTTAGACCACACCTGGAATATTGTGTCCAATTCTGGGCACCACAATTCAAGAGAGATATTGACAAGCTGGAATGTGTACAGAGGAGGGCATCTAAAATGATCAAGGGTCTGGAGAACAAGCCCTATGAGGAGCGGCTTAAGGAGCTGGGCATGTTTAGCCTGAAGAAGAGAAGGCTGAGAGGAGGCATATTGATAACCATGTATAAATATGTGAGAGGAAGTCACAGGGAGGAGGGAGGAAGCTTGTTTTCTGCTTCCCTGGAGACTAGGATGTGCAACAATGGCTTCAAAGTACAAGAAAGGATTCCATCTGAATATTAGGAAGAACTTCCTGACTGTGAGAGCCGTTCAGCAGTGGAACTCTCTGCCCCGGAGTGTGGTGGAGGCTCCTTCTTTGGAAGCTTTTAAACAGAGGCTGGATGGCCATCTGTCAGGGGTGCTTTGAATGCAATAGTCCTGCTTCTTGGCAGGGGGTTGGACTAGATGGCCCATGAGGTCTCTTCCAACTCTATTCTGTAATTCTGTGATTCTATAAGAGTTGGTGGGCATTGACCTTGTGTTTGGAAGCTGTAGTTCACCTATATCCAGAGAGCACTTTGGACTCAAACAATGGTGGATCTGGACCAAACTTGGCACGAATACTCAACATGCCCAAATGTGAACACTTGTGGAGTTTGGGGAAAATAGATCTAGACATTTGTGATATAAACAGCAAGGTCCCTAGGCCCCTTCTACACAGCCATATAAAATCCATATTATCTGATTTGAACTGGATTATATGTCAATGTAGTCTCATCTAATCCAGTTCAAAACAGATAATTTGGATTATCTGCTTTAACTATCTGGGTTATATGGCAGTGTAGAAGGAGACCAAGAATGACCTTCCAACTGTTTTCAGAACCCTGAGGAATGGACAGCTGCCTTGATATTCTAGTTAACCAGAACTATCTTTTATGACAGGCCTAGCCAGACAGTCTTTAAGCATGAATTTTAGATGTGTGTCCATTGTTTAATCTCTATTTTGTGTATTTTTAATATGTATTTTCTATAAATATGTTTTAATATGTGTATTTCTGGTGTTTTTACAATGTTTATGTGTTTTAATTATTCTGTAACTTGCCTCGAGCCATGAGTAGAGGCAGGCAAGAAATAAAATTATTATTATTATTATTATTATTATTATTATTATTATATAAAATTGTTATCTTATAATACAGCAACACCATGTGCTATCAAGTTAGATTTGTCTTTGTCATAATTTGCTTTTCATTACTTTATTTCAGTATAACAATCAAGTCAATACAGAGTTTATGGGTTGCTGTGAATTTTTCAGGCCATGTTCCAGAAGCATTGTCTCCTGACATTTTGCCCACATCTATTGCAGGCATCTTCAGAGGTTGTGAGGATATCTGCCATAGATGTGGGTGAAATATCAGGAGAGAATACTTCTGGAACATGGCCATACAGCCTGGAAAACTCACAGCAACCCAGTGATTCCGGTCATGAAAGCCTTCAACAATACAGTTTAAGTTAGGTTATAGTATGGGATATAGTATGAGTTAAGGCAGTGGTTCTCAACCTTCCTAATGCCGCGTCCCCTTAATGCAATTCCTCATGTTGTGGTGACCCCCAACCATAACATTATTTTCATTGCTACTTCCATAACTGTAACTTTGCCACTGTTATGAATTGTAATGTAAATATCTGATATGCAGAATGTATTTTCATTCACTGGACAAAATTTGGCACAAATGCCCAATACGCCCAAATTTGATTACTGGTGGGGCTGGGGGGGTGGGATTGATTTTGTCATTTGGGAGTTGTAGTTGCTGGGATTTATAGTTAACCCACAATCAAAGAGCATTCTGAACTCTACCAGTGATGGAATTGAACCAAACTTGGCACACAGAACACCCATGAACAAGAGAAAACACTGGAAGGCTTTGATGGGCCTTGACCTTGAGTTTGGGAGTTGTCGTTCACCTACATCCAGAGAGCACTGTGGAGTCAAACAATGTTGGATCTGGACCAAACTTGGAACAAATACTTAATATGCCCAAATATGAGCATTGGCTGAGTTTGGGGAAAATAGACCTTGACATTTGGGAGTTGTAGTTGCAGGGATTTAGAGCATTCTGAACCCCACCAACAATAGAATTGGGGCAAACTTCCCACACAGAACCCCCATGATCAATAGAAAATACTGTACTTCCTCGTGGTCTTTGATGACCCCTTTGACACCCCCTCGCATCCCCAAGGTTGAGAAACACTGAGTTAAGGCTATTTTAAATACAGGGTGTCTCAAGAATGGCCATACATGTGAAACTGGATCTAAATATACCTTTATTTGCAAAATATTTAATAATATCTTTCACATAGATAAAGGATTATCTATGTGAAATTATAAGAATATATATACATAGCGAAAATATGTAATATAATTGTTGTTGTTCATTCGTTCAGTCATCTCCGACTCTTCGTGACCTCATGGACCAGCCTACGCCAGAGCTCCCTGTCGGCCGTTACCACCCCCAGCTCCCTCAAGGTCAGTCCAGTCACTTCAAGGATGCCATCCATCCATCTTGCCCTTGGTCTATTATGTAATATAATAGATTTTGGTATTCATGGTGAGTTCTGCAAACAAACCCCAGCCGATACCAAGGACACTCTGTATTTAACTTTGTTTTGCCCTGGATCCCATATGTTGAGACTTCGGCAACAAACACAACTAGAGCAGCCCTTCCATATAGTCCTTTATCCCAGGATATCAAGGCAAAAAATCCCACATTATCTGAGTGTGGAGTCAGATAACCCAGTTCAAAGCAGATATTGTGGGATTTTCTTCATTGACATTCTGGGATAAAGAGCTGTATGGAAGGGCCCTTCAATTCATCTCCCAGCCATTTACCTGCTGGCACTCCCCACCTGAGCTGCTATTTGCCCCCAAAGCATTCCACCTATTAGCCTCTTTACCAAACCTCAAAGGGATGGCAGAAATGCAGGGATTACATTCATGACATGTCCATGTTCACTCTCAATCAGTTCTATTGTTCAAGCATGTATAACTCAATCCAAGGGTTTCCCTGAAGATCAAAGCACAGGCGTGAAAACAATCAGAGGTATCTGCAACTTCAAAGGTGCCGTGTGTTAGTAAGAAAACACTGGTGGAAATTATACTTTGAATTATACTAGGCAGCAAAGCAGCATTGGCATTTTATTGTCTTATGCCCAAGGGGCATTTCTTCAAAATGATTTGGTGAGATAAAAAAAAACAGAACTAAAAAAAAGCCACTGCTTGAACTACGTATTTGATCTATGATGTTAAGTGATTTGTTTTGGCCAATGGCATTGCATTTTGAGAGAAGAGATATATACTTAGACTGGTGGAAAACATAAATAAAAGGAATTTGGCTTTTTTTTTTACTGTTTTGCTATTAATGTATTATTTTTGTGCTTTTAAGACAAAACATTCTCTGAATTCCCAAGTTAAAAGATGCAATGGTGGTAAGTTTCATATAATGCTTCCCTTCCATTCCATGATAACTAAAAGCTCCCAAAGCTCTATTCTGCCTTGGTTAGACCATACCTGGAATATTGTGTCCAATTCTGGGCACCACAATTGAAGAGAGATATTGACAAGCTGGAATGTGTCCAGAGGATTTTTCAGATCAATGGTCTGAAAAACAAGCCCTATGAGGAGCGGCTTAAAGAGCTGGGCATGTTTAGCCTGAAGAAGAGAAGGTTGAGAGGAGATATGATAGCCATGTATAAATATGTGAGAGGAAGTCATAGGGAGGAGGGAACAATGGCTTAAAACGACAAGAAAGGAGATTCCATCTGAACATTAGTAAGAAATTCCTGACTGTGAGAGCTGTTCAGCAGTGGAACTCTCTGCCCTAGAGTATGGTGGAGGCTCCTTCTTTGGAATCTTTTAAACAGAGGCTGGATGGCAATCTGTCGGGGGTGCTTTGAATGCAATTTTCCTGCTTCCTGGCAGAATGGGGTTGGACTGGATGGCCTATGAGGTCTCTTCCAACTCAATGATTCTATGGAAAGGCCTCTTCTACACCGTCTTATATCCTAGGATCTGATCCCAGATTATCTGCTTTAAACTGGATTATATGAGTCCCCACTGCCAGATAATCTGGGATCAGATGCTGGGCTATAGGGGCCCGTGATGAAGGGGCCTAAATCACTCCTGAATAATGCCCTTCCAACCTGTATCAAAGATACAGAATGGGGGGCAATGCCTGGCTTGAGAGCAGTACGTGTGAAAAAGGTCTTGGAGTCCTCATGGACAACAAGTAAACATGAGCCAACAATGTGATGTGGCGGCAAAAAAAGCCAATGGGATTTTGGCCTGCATCAATAGGAGCCTAGTGTCTACGTCCAGGGAAGTCATGCTACCCCTCTATTCCACTTTGGTTAGACCACACCTGGAATACTGTGTCCAATTCTGGGCACCACAATTCAATAGAGATATTGACAAGCTGGAATGTGTCCAGAGGAGGGTGACTAAAATGATCAAGGGTCTGGAGAACAAGCCCTATGAGGAGCGGCTTAAGGAGCTGGGCATGTTTAGGCTGAAGAAGAGAAGGTTGAGAGGAGATATGATAGCCATGTATAAATATGTGAGAGGAAGCCACAGGGAGGAGGGAGCAAGCTTGTTTTCTGCTTCCTTGGAGACTAGGACAAGGAACAATGGCTTCAGACTACAAGAAAGGAGATTCCATCTGAACCAGAGGAAGAAATTCCTGACTGTGAGAGCTGTTCAGCAGTGGAACTCTCTGCCCTGGAGTGTGGTGGAGGCTCCTTCCTTGGAAGCTTTTAAGCAGAGGCTGGATGGCCATCTGTCAGGGGTGATTTGAATGCAATATTCCTGGTTCTTGGCAGAATGGTATTGGACTGGATGGCCCATGAGGTCTCTTCCAACTCTTTGATTCTATGTTTAGGAACCATACACCAGTGTATTGTAGAAGGCTTTCATGGCCGGAATCACTGGGTTGTTGTAGGTTTTTTCGGGCTATATCGCCTCACTACCTCTGAGAGTGCTTGCCAGAGATGCAGGCGAAACGTCAGGAGAGAATGCCTCTAGAACAGGGGTCCTCAAACTTTTAAAACAGAGGACCAGGTCACAGTCCTTCAAACTGTTGGAGGGCCGGATTATAATTTGGAAAAAAATAATGAATGAATTCCTATGCACAGTGCACATATCTTATTTGTAGTGCAAAAACACTTAAAATATACAATAATTAAAGTGAAGAACAATTTTAACAAATATTTCAATGGGAAGTGTGGGCCTGCTTTTGGCTGATGAGATAGGATTGTTGTTGTTGTGTGCTTTCAAGTCATTTCAGACTTAGGTTGTCCCTGAGCGAGGGCCGGGTAAATGACCTTGGAGGGCCGTTTCCGCCCCCCGGGCCTTAGTTTGAGGACCCCTGCTCTAGAACATGGCCATATAGCCCCGAAACCTACAACAACCTATAGACCAGTGGTTCTCAACTTGTGTGTTCCCAGATGTTTGGGCCTATAACTCCCAGAAATCCCATCCAGTTTACCAGCTGTTAGGATTTCTGGGAATTGCAGTCCAAAACATTTGGGGATCCACAGGTTGAGAACCACTAGCATAAACAAATGTAGGGAATTCTGCAAGCTATTAAGTGACAACTTCAGGCCCACCAATAGGTGCCTTGCCCTTTTAAGAATAGCACCGCATGGCATTGCCCTTTTAAGAAAATGAATGAAGCGCTGGAATAAGGCAACAGAAAGGAAAACTATCGCGAGAATTGGCGCGCGTAGTCTCGCGAGGGGTGGGTTTCGGCGGAAAATGGCGGCGGCGGCGGGGGAGGCTGTGGCTCCGGCCACTGAAGAGGCTGGGGAAGGAGAACCGGCTCCGCCGCCGGCTGCGGAATCGATGGCCGGGGAAACCTCGGGGCCAACCGAGCAGGGAGCCGGAGACTCGGAGACCGGGTGAGGCCTAGGCGGGCTGCCGAGAGCCAGCGGGCCCGCAAGAGACATCTTCGTTCCTATTGGCTGAGGAGATTGTCTCCCTCCAATTGGACAGAATTCCCAGACTCGACGCTCATTGGCCAGCGCCTTGACTTTTCCTCCAATCAGATTCCTCCGGGAGCCAGACCTGTTTAAATCCTGCCAGGCTTCTGAGGGAGCATCTGCACTCTGGAATTCATTCAGTTTGGCCCCGCTTTCACTGCTAAAGCACAATGCCATGGTCTCCTCTGAGAGATATAGTTTTACACAGCCTTTCTGCCAAGATTACTGATTCTTCACCAAAGTACAGACCTCAGGAATCCATATCTATGAGCCAAGGCTGTTCAAGTGGTACCAAACTGCATTAATTCCACAGTGTAGACACAATGATAATGTATTGTCGAAGGCTTTCATGGCTGGAATCACTAGGTTCTTGTGGGTTTTTTCGGGCTATATGGCCATGTTCTAGAGGCATTTTCTCCTGACGTTTCGCCTGCAAAACAGCAGAGAGGAAACAACCAGGCACATCTTAACACCTCTCAACAAAAGATTCCCCCAGGCTCAGCCAGGCCTTCAAATGCTAATGAAGGTGGTCAGTTGAAACATTCACACCTAGTTCCAGCAGAGAAGAGCTCTTTGCCCCACCCCAGCCATTCCACAGATATATAAACCCATTGTCCTATTTCCAACAGACCTCACTACCTCTGAGGATGCTTGCCATAGATGCAGGCGAAACGTCAGGAGAAAATGCCTCTAGAACATGGCCATATAGCCCGAAAAAAACCCACAAGAACCTAATAATAATAATAATAATAATAATAATAATAATAAAGACTCTGACACAAGGCAGTCAAAGTGGTCCCAGTGGTGATCAGCACACTGGGTACAGTGATTACCGTGATTGTGTTTATTGGAATGTTATTTTGTTACTGTGTTTATACTTTTTTTTCTATGTAATTTTGATTATGTTGCTTGTGGTTTATGTTCTGGTTTTATTTTGCTGCAACATGTTGTCCGGGCCTGGCCTCATGTAAGCCACTCTGAGTCCCCAGTGGGGAAATGGTGGCGGGGTATAAATAAAGTTTATTACTATTATTACAGTGCCTAAAGACCTTGGCCTGCACTTAAACACAATCAGTGCTGACATGATTACCATCTGCCAGCTGCAAAAGGCCACCTTACTGGGATCTGCCTTTCCAGAATAGGAAATCCCAGCAACACGTCCCAAATAGCACTTTATTCGAGATTAAGATTGTCCACACATTGCACTTATCCAAAATCACTCAGCATACTCAGCAGTTTTTGGAAGGGCCCCCCGGTGGCGCAGTGGTTTACAGCACTGAGCTGCTGAGCTTGTTGACCAAAAGGTCACAGGTTCGATTCCAGGGAGCGGCGTGAGCTTCCGCTGTCAGCCCTAGCTTCTGCCAACCTAGCAGTTCAAAAACATGCAAATGTGAGTAGATCAATAGGTACCGCTCCGGCGGGAAGGTAACGGCACTCCATGCGGTCATGCTGGCCACATGACCTTAGAGGTGTCTATGGACAACGCTGGCTCTTCGGCTTAGAAATGGAGATGAGCACAGTAATACAGTAAATAAATAAACAAACAAATACAGTAAATAAATAAAAAAACAAATAATAACAATTCTTGAGCTTGTAGTAGATTTCAACATTGAATAAAAACATTTAGCAGCAAGAAGGCAACTCAAGTAAAAAGAGTATCCAAAATGTTGTCATGTTTCTGAATGGATGTATCTCTTTCTGTTTTTGTGTCCATTAGGGGTGATGCATCCTTGGCCGATACCACTGCTGCCATGGAGACCGAATCATCCAGTGGAAAGGATGCCATGGTAAGTGAGCTGCATCTCCGGGGCATCTACACTGTAGATTTAATGCAGTTTGGCACCACTTTATCTGCCATGGAATCCTGGGGGCTGGGTTTTTCTGAGGTCTTTAGCCTTCTCTGCCAAAAGAGTGCTGGTGCTTCACCAAACTACAAATCCCAGGATTCCATTGATAGGCAATGGAGAGGTCCCTGGCTACAGATTCCTCTTTCAAGATAGTTAAGATTCAAGTGTAATCAGAGTTGGACAAGACCTTAAGGGCCATCCAGTCCAACCCCCTGCCAAGAAGCAGGAAAATCACATTCAAAGCACCCCTGACAGATGGCCATCCAGCTTTTTATTTCAAAGCCTTCAAAGAAGGAGCTTCCACCACACTCCGGGGCCAAGAGTTCCCCCGCTGAACAGCTCTTACACTTAGGAAGTTTTTCCTCATGCTCAGGTGGAATCTCCTTTCTTGTAGTTTGAAGCCATTGTTCTGTGTCCTAGTCTCCAGGGAAGCAGAAAACAAGCTGCCTGTTGGTTGTATGGTAATTGAAGTTTATTAGGTAAAAATATATAAACTATTGTGCATCTGCATCAACAAAATGTAGAAAACTCTATTTTCCTAAAAACAATGCTGACATTAAAACTGAATCATTTTAGATGCCACATTTTCAGAAACAAGAAGTAAGTGAGTGTTGAATAGCAATAGAAAAATGTGAGACAGCAAGAATAAGTGAGGTTTGAAATAGAAATAGAGATCTGAGGCATGAGATTTACTAATTCTCTTTGGACACCGTTATCAATATAGTTTCTCAATATAATAGCCACTAAGGACAAGTTGTGAAGATAAAATGGGGAGGAGTGGGAAAAGAGGACCCTTAATCCCTTTAAAATGTTTTGTTTCACTTTTATATCCATTTTGTGTTGTTATTTTGTTGATTTAATTTTAAATTGTTCATTTATATTACTGTTTATTGTTTGCATTGTTCACATTGTTGTAAGCCATTCTGAGCACCCTCGGGATGATGGAGCGGGATATAAATAAAGTTTATTACTTACTTAGGCGATCCCTCGTTGTCCGAGTAGGATAGTCTTCCAGGGTCAGTGTCCGGGCAGTAGGTCCCTATTCTTGATCTGCATCTTTTCCCGCAGTGAGGGCATTTGTTTCCAGATGGAAGGTGGTCTCGGTCGGGGTTGTCTTGACGCGCCTTCCTTTTGGCACGTTTCTCTCTTTAGCCCTCCATTCATGCCTCTTCAAATTCTACAGCACTGCTGGTCACAGCTGACCTCTAGCTGAAGCACTCAAGGGCCAGGGCTTCCCAGTTCTCATTGTCTATTTATTATTATTATCACATTTCAAGCTCTTTGTAGGAAGTGGAGGAAGATGTATTGGTCCTTTCTTCTAATGTTTTCCAGGAGGGTGTTGGAGACAATTCAGAAGTTATGGATAATCAGACTGGCTCAGTAGATGAAGACAACGGACGGCAATTGGGAGAGATTGAGCTTCAGTGTGGGATTTGTACCAAATGGTTCACTGCAGAAACGTTTGGCATTGATACCACGTGAGTTGTGTCTACAGTTACTCCCCTGTTGTTGTTTTCAGCATCACGTGTTTGTGTCCTGATTACTAAATAGGTTTTTCGAGAGATTTAACAGGATTACTTTTAATATATATGTGTTATGGCGACAATTTTTATGCTTATATTGTTTTGTTAATCTTATGTTTATGTTGTTTACTCTGTATGTATTGATGATATTACTTGGAAACCACTCCGTGTCCCCTTGGGGAGATGGAGCGGTATATAAAGTTTTATTTATTATTTATTATTATTATTATTATTATTATTATTATTATTATCCTTTCTGTGAAAAATTTTTTGAGTTCTGTCATTCCAGAAGAGGGCAGCATGAACGTTGGTTTCAAATAGCTGTTCTAGGAAGTCAGCACCATTGGAACCAGACTAAAATATAGTTTATACCTCCCAAACAGTGAAACATTCAGACATATGTTAATGATGTCATTTCAGAAGTATTTTCCAATCAGTCACCTTGGGGGATTTGTTGTTTAGCTATAGACCAGTGGTTCCCAAACTGTTTTTGACTAGGGACCACTTGACCAGGGACCACTTTTCGCCTCCTAGCCCAGCCATCTATTTGCCATACTTGCCCTTGGCTTTACATAGGAATAATCGCTTCTAGGAATCCTGATCCCGAACCCACTATTGTCAGCCACGATATTGGCTTTTGATGTTTGTCTGATTATAATGTTTTATTTATTTATTTATTTATTTATTTCTTGCATTTATTGACCGCCACTCTCAGCCCTAGGGCGACTCGTGGCGGTGAACAGCAACATAGAAAGACAGTGTACAGTAAATCACGACAATACAAACCAGACAACTACAACATAACATATACTTATGCTAAAAATCCGCTTCGTCAAGTCCTGGGGTCATAGCCGAATTCGTATTGTTTTTAGATGCTGACTGTATTTTTGTGCTTGTTTTTAATCTGTATTTGCCGTGCATGTCCCTTATAAGCCGCCCCGAGACCCTTCAGGGAGATGGAGACGGGGTATAAAAATTAAGTTATGTTATTATTATTATTATTATTATAACATTAGTACCAAATAGGTTATAAATCAGTCTTTGGTCAACTTTAGATTCAGAAGATTTCATTGGTTAGACCACATCAGCTCGAGTTTCTGATACAGAAATGCAGTTTATTTATTTTATTTATTTAAAACTTTTATATCCCGATCTTCTCTAACCTCCATAGAGGGACTCAGACCAGCTCACAGCAAGGATTCAATGCTAATAATACAGTCTAAAAACATCATACAATAACAAGTTAAAATATATATGGATTGAAATTACAAATAAGCCAAATCGCCAAGATAAAATCATGTCCAACTCAGTCCATATGTGTGGTCGGTAACTTTGTTCTGTAGCCGGTTTCAACCATTATTCTGGGAATGCTTCCTTCCATAGCCAGGATTTAACCAGCCTCCTGAAGGACAGGAGGGAGGGGGCAGATCTGATCTCAATTGGGAAAGAGTTCTATAGCTGAGGGGCCACCACAGAAAAGGCCCTGTCTCTCCTTCCCGCCAGACGCGATTGCGAAAGTGGCGGTACTGAGAGCAGGGCCCCACCAGAAAATCTTAAGAGTCTTGATGGTTCATAGGGGAGAATACGTTGAGACAGGTAAATCAGATTTTCCTGCTTCTTTGCAGGGGATTGGACTGGATGGCCCATGAGGCGTCTTCCAACTCTATGATTCTATGATTCTATATGCCATCCAGTAATCGCCATCTACCCGCCCACAGAAAGCCATATTTAATAAGCTTTGGCACTATAAGAGGGTTTTGCAAGACCAGAACGTTCTCGTTGCAACGGTGTAATGGTGAGGCCGCGGACCATATTTTTGTTCTTGCGGACCACTGGTGGTCTACGGACCACTGCTACAGACCATTACAGCAAAACATCTGCAGCTGCGGAATATTTTAGTATGGCTAAATAAAGTCCATCATAAAAAATAAAGAAAGAATGCAGTTGATATTTACACGTATATATTGTATTTCCCAAACTATCATTTTTTGTCATGACTCTTAATTTTTTTATTGAGTTTTCTAATTAGCATGTGATGTTTTTGCTATCCATGCTCAAAAGATCTGGGAGCCAGTGTTAAATGACTAAACAGTAGTATATTTTAAGCTCTTGCCACAGTTTTTTTTATGACAGATAATCAGGGAAAATAAAATATATTCATTCATTACTATTTTTAATTAATATAATTTGAAGAAAAAACATAAGTTCCACCTTGGTTATCCCAAATACGGCAGCCAACATTATTTTGTAGGGCAGTGTTTCTCAACCTTCCTAATGCCGCGACCCCTTAATACAGTTCCCCATGTTGTGGTGAACCCCCACCCATAAAATTGTTTCCGTTGCTACTTCATAACTGGAATTTTGCTACTGTTGTGAATTGTCATGTAAATATCTGATATGCAGGATGGATTTTCATTCACTGGACCAAATTTGGCCCAAATACCCAATACGCCCACATTTGAATACTAGTTGGGTTGTGGGGGTGGGGGGGGGATTGAATCTGTCATTTGGGAATTGTAGTTGCTGGAATGTATAGTTAGCCTACAATCAAAGAGCATTCTGAACTCCACCAATGATAGAATTGACCCAACTTGGCACACAGAATTCCCATGACCAACAGAAAACCCTGGAAGGGTTTGGTGGACATTGACCTTGAGTTTTGGAGTTGTAGTTCACCTACATCCAGAGAGCATTGTGGACTCAAACAATGATGGATCTGGACAAAACTTGGTACGAATACTCAATATGCCCAAATGTGAACACTGGTGGAGTTTGGGGAAAATTGACCTTGACATTTGGGAGTTGTAGTTGCTGGGATTTATAGTTCACCTACAATCAAAGAGCATTCTGAACCCCAACAATGATAGAATTGGGCCAAACTTCCCATGACCAACAGAAAATACTGTGTTTTCTGATGGTCTTTCGTGACCCCTCTGACACCCTCTCGCGACCCACCCAGGGGTCCCGACCCCCAGGTTGAGAAACTCTGTTGTAGGGCTATTGGGTAATTTAGGCCTTGGTTTTTAGGACTGAAAAGAAATCCATCTGTACATGAAGTGTTTTGTGATAAGGACCTTGTTCTCCATTTGTTTGTGTTGCTTTGAGCACACAAAGACCTGTGTAAATAATAACAACCCCAATTTGTTATTATCTCGGTCTTTGACCCACTTTCTTTGGATACAGTTAGCCATTTTAGACAGCCCTCCACTGTATGCAGTTTAGGGACTTCATGAAAAACCAGTTTCTGATTGCTAGCTAATATTTCAATGAAGTGTTGACAGCCTTGACTTAAGTTGAATGCGGGGAATGCTGTGGATGTAGCGTACCAGGATTTCAGTAAGGCCTTCGACAAGGTCCCCCATGATCTTCTGGCAAACAAACTGGTCCAGTGCGGGCTAGGCAAAACTACAGTGAGGTGGATCTGGAATTGGTTAAATGGACGAACCCAGAGGGTGATTCTCCCCAATGCTTCCTCTTCATCCTGGAAAGAAGTGACGAGCGGAGTGCCGCAGGGTTCCGTCCTGGGCCCGGTCCTGTTCAACATCTTTATTAATGACTTAGATAAAGGATTAGAAGGCATGATCATCAAGTTTGCAGACGACACCAAATTGGGAGAGATAACCAATACTCCAGAGGAGCAGGATTCAAGACGATCTTGACAGATTAGAGAGAAGATTGGCCAAAACTAACAAAATGAAGTTCAACAGGGACAAATGCAAGATACTCCACTTAGGCAGAAAAAAAAATGAAATGCAAAGATACAGAATGGGGGACAATGCCTGGCTCGAGAGCAGTACGTGTGAAAAGGATCTTGGAGTCCTCGTGGACAGGATGTTAAACATGAGCCAACAATGTGATGCTGCAGCTAAAAAAGCCAATGGGATTTCAGCCTGCATCAATAGGAGCATAGTGACTACATCTAGGGAAGTCATGCTCCCCATGCTCTATTCTGCCTTGGTAAGACCAATCCTGGAATATTGTGTCGAATTCTGGGCAACAATATTTGAAGAGAGATATTGACAAGCTGGAATGTGTCCAGAGGAGGGTGACTAAAATGATCAAGGGTCTGGAGAACAAGCCCTATGAGGAGCGGCTTAAAGAGCTGGGCATGTTTAGCCTGAAGAAGAGAAGGCTGAGAGGAGATATGATAGCCATGTATAAATATGTAAGAAATCACAGGGAGGAGGGAGGAAGCTTGTTCTTTGCTTCCCTGGAGACTAGGACACGAAACAATGGCTTCAAACTGCAAGAAAGGAGATTCCATCTGAACATGAGGAACTTCCTGACTGTGTGAGCCGTTCAGCAGTGGAACTCTCTGCCCCGGAGTGTGGTGGAGGCTCCTTCTTTGGAAGCTTTTAAACAGAGGCTGGATGGCCATCTGTCAGGGGTGATTTGAATGCAGTTTTCCTGCTTCTTGGCAAGGGGTTGGACTGGATGGCCCATGAGGTCTCTTCCAACTCTTTGATTCTATGATTCTATGAATGGGCAGATGGCTGATTCACACTGGACAAAAGGCACCAAAGCGATTTGGATCATGGGGTTTTAATGTCTATCCTAGGATGATTTTATGCTTTGTATAAATTCATAAATTTTATGTATATCTTTTTAAAAAATAATTTTTATTGAGAGAAAAGATGGCTCCAAAAAAAAGGAGCAAAATAGAAGAAAACCAGATAGTACATCAAAAGTGTGGAAACAATATAATTTTAGAAAAGTAGGAAAAAAAGGGAAGAATAATATCTAATCTAAAACAATACTAAAATAAAGAAGAGAAAAAATTAAAAATTACACTAAAATTAAAAATTAAAAAATTAAAATAATTTTTTTTAAAAGTATGTTGACTTCCATTCTTCTCACTATTTTTTTTATATTTTCTTGGAATTATATAGAGACATTTTTCTTTTTGGGTTTTAATTTTATGTATGTCTTATGTGCAATGGTTTTAAGTGATTTTAAGTTCATAGTTATATGTAGTAATTCGTTGTTATGATTTCTTTGTATACTGTATGTTCACATGAGAAAGGGTGAGAAAGGTGTATGCAAATAAATAAAAATGTATCCAAAATGACCGCTAAATCTGACTTACGAAGCCACATAAAAGATTCCCGACCTGTTGGGTTGGTTTACACTTACCGCATTTAAATACAATTGATTTGAGTATATTGTACATCTGACAATTAAATAAACAAACCCCAAGCACCAACCTGTACTCTAAAAATGACTTGGAATGCAATTAGAAGAGGGCTAGAAAATATTATTTCTAATTGTAACATCTGAATATATGAATAGACTTTCTTTTCTTTGATTACTGACCATGTGTTTCTTTGTATTTTAGGTCCTGTCTGCCTTTTATGACCAACTACAGTTTCCATTGCAACATTTGCCATCACAGTGGGAATACGTACTTCTTAAGGAAACAAGCAAGTAAGCAACAGGAAAAAGTTGGGAAAAATTGGGGAAAAGTTGTCTACTTTTCTCTTTCTGTGCTTTTAAACCCTATGGTTTAAAGAAAATGAGTGATTCCGGCCATGAAAGCCTTCGACAATAAAATGAGGGTTGTTTATCGTAGTTCAAGAATAACCACAGTTGTGAAGCCAGTAAAATATTTCATTATTTTAAATTTTGTTGAGGGGAAAAAAGTCCTTAGGAAAAGAAAAATCTGATTCTTTGGGTGGTTTTTCTCTCAGCCTTTCACCACTTATTTTGAAGAAGATGGATTAATGTGTTATCGAAGGCTTTCATGCTACGTCTAGTTTTCTATCCTTAAAGACCTGAAGAAAATGTGTTTATTTTGAAGAAGCTGGATTGACTTTTTTTGTCTGATTTGCTTCCCTCAAAGACCTGAAGGAAATGTGTCTCAGTGCTTTGGCAAACCTAACTTGGCAATCGAGATCTCAAGATGAACACCCCAAAACTATGTTCTCAAAAGACAAGGTATGAGATGTTCAACATGGTTGGAATCACATTGGGGAAAAATGGGTGTGTGGGTGTGTTAGGATTAAAGCTGGTCCCGCCTCCAGTCTGTTAATCTCCATCTTTATGAATACAAACAGTTCCCAAGTTATAAACAAGATAGGTTCTGTAGGTTTGTTCTTAAGTTGTTTTTGTACGTAAGTCGGAACAGGTGATTTTTTTAAGTGTAACTCCAGGTTTTAAAAGGGGCCGCAGTGGCGCAGTGGGTTTTATTTGTTGTGTCAGGGCAACCAGTCCACTGTATTACATTTCTAACTGAACAAAACAAACAAGCAGACAAAATACAAAATTTGCAAGCTTGGTAGTTGATTAAATGTCCTTTGACCAGTATCTGGCCACTTGGAGTGCTTCTGGTGTTGCCGCAAGAAGGTCCTCCATTGTGCATGTGGAAGGGCTCAGGTTGCATTGCAGCAGGTGGTCAGTGGTTTGCTCTTCTCCACACTCGCATGTTGTGGATTCCACTTTGTGGCCCCATTTCTTGAGGTTGGCTCTGCATCTCCTGGTGCCAGAGTGCAGTCTGTTCAGCGCCTTCTAAGTCGCCCAGTCCTCTGTGTGCCCAGGGGGGAGTCTCTCATTTGGTATCAGCCATTGGTTGAGGTTCTGGGTTTGAGCCTGCCACTTTTGGACTCTCGCTTGCTGAGGTGTTCCAGCAAGTGTCTCTGTAGATCTTAGAAAACTATTTCTTGATTTAAGTCGTTGACGTGCTGGCTGATACCCAAACGGGATGAGCTGGAGATGTCTCTGCCTTGGTCCTTTCACTATTGGCTGCTACTTCCCGGCGGATGTCAGGTGCGAGAAGCCTCCTCACAGAGTTGCAAGACATCCGGGCGTCCCCTGGGCAACGTCTTCGTAGACGGCTTATTCTCTCGCCCCAGAAGCAACCAGAGGCGCAGTGGGTTAAACCACTAAGCTGCAGAACTTGCTGACTGGAAAGTCAGTGGTTCGAATCCACGGGATAGGGTGATCTCCTATTGCTAGCCCCAGCTTCTGTCAACGTAGCAGAATGTAAACATGCAAATGTGAGTAGATTAATAGATCGGCAGGAAGGTAACGGTGTTCCATGCAGGCCGCATGACCTTGGAGATTTCTATGTACAATGCCAGGTCTTTGGCTTAGAACTGGAGATGAGCACCACTCCCCCGAGTCATTTATTTGTTTGTTTGTTTGTTTGTTTGTTTAAAACATTTCTATTCCGCCCTTCTCACCCCGAAGGGGACTCAAAGCGGAGCACAGCATATACACGGCAAACATTCAATGCCAGGACACAAATTCACATACATAAACATTTAAAAAAATCAAAATATTAAAATACACCATTTAAAACCGTCCTAGTCATCCGTGTCAAATCTAATTGGCCTGGTAATATTTCCTATTGCCGCTTTATTGCCCTGTCCCGAAAGCTTGGTCCCATAGCCAAGTTTTGACCCTCCTTCTAAAGGACAGGAGGGAGGGGGCCGACCTGATCTCACCAGGAAGGGAGTTCCATAGCCGGGGAGCCATCACCGAGAAGGCCCTGTCTCTCATCCCCACTAATCGTGCCTGTGACAATGGCGGGACGGAAAGCAGGGCTTCCCTGGAGGATCTTAATCTCCGCAATGGTTCATAGGGAGAGATGCGTTCAGACTCAACTAGACTTAATGTCAAGGGAAACCCTTTACCTTTACTTTACCTAACTCCACCTCCTCCTGAGAAAAATGTATAATAATATCACAAAGGACTACCACCTCACCCGCCTTATAGGAAACCTGCTACAAAACAGGAGCTTTTTTGTTGAGTTCCAGGGCCAGAGAAGCAGATGGCGAAAACAGAAGAACGGCCTGCCTCAGGGGAGCGTGCTTGCTCCATCCATGTTCAACATCTACACAAATGACCAGCCACTGCCAGAAGGGACAGAGAGTTTCATCTATGCTGATGATCGTGCCGTTACTGCTCAAGCAGGGAGCTTTGAGATGGTTGAACAGAAGCTCTCCGAAGCTCTAGGTGCTCTTACTGCCTATTACAGGGAAAACCAACTGATCCCTGATCCATGTAAAACACAGACATGTGCCTTTCATCTCAAGAACAGAGAAGCATCCCGAGCTCTGAGGATCACATGGGAAGGAATCCCACTGGAGCATTGCAGCGCACCCTAGTACCTGGGAGTCACTCTGGACCATGCTACAAGAAGCATTGCCTGAACATCAAGCAAAAAGTGGGTGCCAGAAATAATATACGAAAGCTGACTGGCACAACCTGGGGATCACAACCAGATACAGTGAAGACATCTGCCCTTGCGCTGTGCTACTCTGCTGCTGAGTATGCATGCCCAGTGTGGAACACATCTCACCACACTAAAACAGTGGATGTGGCTCTGAATGAGACATGCTGCATTATCACGGGGTGTCTGCACCCTACACCACTGGAGAAATTACACTGCTTTGCCGGTATCACACCACCTGACATCTGCCAGGAAGTGACAGCCAATAGCGAAAGGACCAAGGCAGAGACATCTCCAGCTCATCCCCTGTTTGGGTATCAGCCAGCACGTCAACGACTTAAGAAATGGGGCTACAAAGTGGAATCCTCGACATGCGAGTGTGGAGAAGAGCAAACCACTGACCACCTGCTGCAATGCAACCTGAGCCCTGCCACATGCACAATGGAGGACCTTCTTGCAGCTACACCAGAAGCACTCCAAGTGTCCAGATACTGGTCAAAGGACATTTAACCAACTACCAAACTCACAAGTTTTGTATTTGTCTGTTTGTTTGCTTTGTTCTGTTAGAAATATAATATAATGGACTGGTTGCTCTGACATGACAAATAAATAAAGCTACCTCCAGGTTTGGATAGCATTGGGAAGGGCTAACATCTCAGTGGAGTTTTTTTTTGTTTTTTTTTTGTTTGTTTGTTTGTTTGTTTTTTGGTTTTTTTGCTGTCTGTGCCCTGATCAGAAGTTTTCCCCTCACTTTCTATCGCTGTGAGAATTGCATTTTTTTTTTTAAAAAATGGCTTGTTTTGGAAACAAGGATTGGAGATAAAGCTTCATTGGAGACATGTTTTCCCCATGATAATAACTCTTCCAGGAGTGGATTTCCTTTCCGAGGGGTAGATTTCTCTCACTTCCTGTTGTCCCACCCCCATTCTTAACTATGTGTAGTTTGTAAGTTGGATGTTGGTAACTCAAAGACTGTCTGTATCAGTAATATAATTCATGTTGGATGATTACTGAATCTAGATAGAATACTTCGTTGTGGCATTAGAGTGGCTCATCATAATTCCTGTTCATCTCCAACAGGATATTATACCCTTTATCGATAAGTACTGGGAGTATATGACAACAAGGCAAAGACCAGGAAAAATGACTTGGCCGAATAATATTGTGAAAACAATGGTAAGTTGTGAATTGGGGAATAAAATAAACAAAATAGGAACTACATTGGTTTGGAAAATGTCTCAGTTAAATTACTGAATATTTTGCAAAATTAATCTGGTTACTTAATTTTAATATAAAGGGTTCTGTGATTCTGTTGAAGGGTATTGTCTAGCACTGGCTTAACAGGGGCATTAAATTATTGATGGTGTATGTCTGATTTTATATTGTTGGGTCGCTTATTATATTGCTTTTGCATTTTATATATTTTATTTTCTGGTTTTGTTATGTTTTTGTGTTATATTGTGTGTACTGTACTGTATTATTATTATTATTATTATTATTATTATTATTATTATTATTATTGGAGCATTATTCCTAACAACCCCCCTCATAAAATAGTGCTACATAAAATTACACTTCATATTAAATAAACTGTAGTACTGAATAAATTAAGAATGTTGTTTTCTTACTGAGCCAGTCAAAGTAACTTGAATTCCTTTGGAAATCCATCATTGTTTGAGTCCACAGTGCTCTCTGAATGTAGGTGTAGGTGAACTACAACTCCCAAACTCAAGGTCAATGCCCACCAAACCCTTCTAGTGTTTTCTGTTGGTCATGGGAGTGCTGTGTGCCATGTTTGTTTCGATTCCATCATTGGTGGAGTTCAGAATGCTCTTTGATTGTAGGTGAACTATAAATCCCAGTAACTACAGCTCCCAAATGATAAAATCAATTTTTGAGTGGTGGTCACTCCTTGCATTATTACGTGTCTTGTGTCCAAATTTGGTGTCAATTCGTCCAATGGTTTTTGAGTTATGTTAATCCCACAAACGAAAAATACATTTATATATTAGGGCTGGGCGGTTTCGTTCGTTAATTTCGTAATTCGTTATTAATTCGTTATTTTTTTGATAACGAAGCAATATTGAACCATTCAGGAGCAACTAAAAATCGAAACGAATTTTTCAATTCGTTTCGTAATTGTTTCGTATTCGTTTTGTATTCGTTTCGAAATCGTTTCGAAATTGTTTCGTTATTATTTCCACATGTCTGGGGCAAGTTTTATAGTTGTTGTTTGTTTAATCAGTGAAAAAAAATATAATTATCACACCAACAGTCAACAACAGAGGGAGAGGAAAGCTTCAGAAGTTCCCCCTGTCCCATTTGGAGGTTTTTTTAGCGTATTGCGCGGTCGCGTCCGCCATTAACGAATCGATTCGTAATTGTTTCGTAATTTCCGAAATTTCGTAAATATCGAACTTTTTTAAAGGAAAATTTCAGAATTCTTTTAAAAATCGAAACACAAAAACTCCCTAAAAACGAATCGAGTTTAGAAACAAATTTTTCCGTGGTTGCCCAGCCCTATTATATATATATATATTAATATATATTAATGAAATTAATGCAAGATCTCTCCGATCTTCTGGCGAGGCCCTCTTTTTGCTCCCACCTCCATCACAAGTGTGGCTTGTAGGGACGAGGGAGAGAGCCTTTTCCACTGTGGCCCCTCGGCTTTAGAACTCACTACCTAGTGAGATTAGGCAAGCCCCTACCCTGGCAGCCTTTAAGAAAGGCCTACAAACATGGCTCTTCCAACGTGCCTTTGACGATAGAACACATACCCTGATGTTTGTCCCAATTACTGATTTGTCGTCAGGATGCACTTTCTTTCGTCCTTAATAAAAATCAACCCCATTGTCTGCCCCTTCCAAGTTCTCCCTCAGACACATACTACCCCATTTACTTATCTCTTCCAGGGTTTTATCAATTTTATTCTTTGCATTTGGCCCACCCATTGTGCCATGTTATTTTGTGTTTAGTTATCCCATATTTGTTAATTCATGTATTTGTTTTGATGCTGTTATTTGTTTGTTGTATTTTATTTTGCTGTATTTTAATTTTGGGCCTGGCTTCATGTTAGCAGCCCCGAGTCCCCATTGGGTATAAACAAAGTTTATTTATTTATTATTATTATTATTATTATTATTATTATTATTATTATTAAACTCAATTTTTCTTCGTAGAAATACCCCAGCGTCCGATGGATCTATATCAAAGTCAATCAGACTACTTTATCTTTGGATCTGAGGCAATAATAACACTGTTCTACAAATTTTCAGTTTTTCTCAGTTGCGGAAACGAAATGTGCCGTTTCTTAATAAATTTAACATGCTGAATTCAAATATAATAATTAAATGTGTTAATTGGCTCCGGTTTTTATGCAACAGCTATTTCAATTTTCTCCACAATAGGTAATTCGTTAATATTATGATAATGCGCCTAACCTTACTGCACGTATATAAACCGTGAATATTTACAAAATTTTAGTCAAATTATATTGCCAATAGTTTATACATCGGAAATATTTATTTAATTAGTCTATTGTTTATGTTCGTGCAGCAAGAAACTATATTAGTAGGCCTAATGCAGTTGAAAAGTCTGAAAGTTTAAATGTCGCTTTAATCGTGACTTTAGTTTATATACAGTTTGCTTCTCTTCACTTTTCTTTGGTATTCAAGGAAAGGATTCCCTCTCACAATGCTCCAGCAGGAGTCTGACAGCATTGACGGAGTCCATTTGCCTTGATATCTTTTTTCCATAGTGTTTTATTTACACACGTGCGAGGCATAACTACAGTAAAAAGAACAATGTAAAAGATGCTTAACGATACTGTCTCAGTCTTCAACTGAGTGACCCTCACCGTTCAAAAGTCTGGCCTTATATAGGGCTTTCTGGCTTTTGCACACGGCACTAATACTGTGTCATCAAACTGTCTAGAGTATTTTAGAATCTTCCATAGTGTAAGTCGCAACATGCATTTTTTCAACCATACATGATCACGTGATTGCTTATATCATAAAAACTAGAGCCAATATACATTTTTAAATGTCATTTTCGTTTTCAGCACCCCCAAATCATAAAAGAACAACTATTTTCAGGCCCGCAACTTTTTCTCCGTTGAACAGTGTAATTATACTCTGGTTTCTCTTCAGATCGTATAATTATAATTGGCATAACACACACACACAAATCCAACAATAAAAAATCTGAAGCATGATGATGTATTTTAAGTGTAACTTGGGATACACTTTGAGTTTCTCATCTTGTTTGA
This sequence comes from Anolis sagrei, assembly GCF_037176765.1. Lineage (NCBI taxonomy): Eukaryota > Metazoa > Chordata > Lepidosauria > Squamata > Anolidae > Anolis > Anolis sagrei. Next base: position 10,683,166 of record NC_090027.1, on the reverse strand, counting down.
ATGCTCTGTCCTAGTGTAAGGAAAGAGACGTGTTCTTGGTGAAAGAGCATCCGGACCCAGGAAGCAAAGATCCAGAGGAGGATTATCCTAAATTTGGACTCTTAGACCAGGTATGTTATTTTAGCACAGCATGCATCCAATGTAAAGTTTCAAGTGTATGCTTTTTCAGGAAATGGAACTGAGGGAGAAAATGGAGAGAGAAGAGTTGGATAAAGCTCAGTTTCTCTTCCCTTTGCCTCAAGGTCCTTCCTGAAAGTCCTCTTAGTGACACCTTATTAGAGTAGACCCATGTTAACAGTGATTAATGTCAACATAGAGGTCAATCCATTTAACTTTATGTTTTATGTCTAATGTTATTTTTGGTTTATGTTTTAATATGGTTAGGTTTCTAATTTATAGTTAACTAGCCGTCCCCTGCCACAAGTTGCTGTGGCCCAGTCTGTGTATATGTGTTTTTTGTGTGTATATTTGTATATATGTGGTTTGTATATATGCGTATATTTGTATATATGTGGTTTTGTGCATGCATTGTAATGTTTGTTTGGTTTTTTTTTATTTTTAAGTCTCTTCTGCTGTGTTTTTCCATGTTTTTAAGAGTGATGGTCACTTGTTGGCCTGATAGGTGTATTGTGTCCAAATTTGGTGTCAATTTATCCAGTGTTTTTTTGAGTTATGTTAATCCCACAAACGAACATTACATTTTTATTTATATAGATACTAGCCGTCCCCTGCCACGCGTTGCTGTGGCCCAGTCTGTGTATATGTGCTTTGTGTGTGTATATATGTGTATATGTGTGTTTGCATTTATGTAGGTGGTTTTGTGCATGTGTTGTAATGTATTTATTTATTTATTTTTGCTTTTTAAATCGCTTCTGCTGTGTTTTTCAGTGTTTTTATGAGTGATAGTCACTCGTTAGCCTGATAGGTGTATTGTGTCCAAATTTGGTGTCAATTCGTCCAGTGGTTTTTGAGTTATGTTAATCTCGCAAACAAACATTACATTTTTATTTATTTAGATGTTATTCTTTGTTTATGTTTTAATATGGTTAGGTTTCTAATTTATATTTCTATGTTATTGTCTAGCTATTATGTTTTGATTTTCACACGTATGCACAGCATTACATTTTTCCCCATTATTATGTTGGAAACCACTTTGAGTCCCTCTAAGGGGAGAAAAGCAGTATATAAATGCAGTAAATACATAAATAAATAAATGTCTTCTTATTTTGCTACATTAGAGACTGTAATCTTTATCATGCTTATCGGGAATAAGCCCTAATTCAATATAACGAGATATTTAAAACTGTGTTCTTAGAGAGGTGCTTTGCCTTAAAAGCATTAATCAATACCAAAGCAACTGATGTATATAGAATCATAGAATAATAGAGTTGGAAGAGACAACATGGGCCATCTAGTCCGACCCCCTGCCATGCAGGCAAAGCACAATCAAAATATCCCTGACAGATGGCCATCTAGCCTGTGTTTAAAAGCTTACAAGGAGCTTCCACCACACTCCTAGGCAGAGAGCTCCACTGCTGAATAGCTCTTACAGTCAGGAAGTTCCTCCTAACATTCAATGGAATCTCCTCTCCTGTAATTTGAACCCATGGCTCAATTGAGTCCTAGTTTCCGGTGCATCAGAAAGCAATTCTACTCTCTTTTCCTTGGGGCATCCTTTCTCATATTTATACATGGTCAGTGGTGCAGTGGGTTAAACTGCTGAGCTGCTGAACTAGCTGACCTAAGGGTCGACGGTTCGAATCCAGGGATCAGGGTGAGCGCCCACTGTTAGCCTCAGCCTCTGCCAACTTAGCAGTTCGAAAACACACAAATGTGAGTAGATCAATAGATACCGTTTTGGCGGAACGGTAGCAGCGCTCCATGCAATCATGCTGGCCACATGACCTTTGAGGCGACTATGGACAACACTGGCTCTTCGGGTTAGAAGTGGAAATGAACACCACTCCTGAGAGTTGGACACAACTAGACTTAATGTTAAGGGGAAACCTTTACCTCTTTATCATGTCTCCTCTAAACCTTCTCTTCTGCATACTAAACATGCCCAGCTCTTTAAGCCGCTCCTCATAGGGCTTGTTCTCCAGAACTTTGATCATTTGAGTTGCCCTCCTCTGAACACCTTCCAGCTTGTCAATATCTCTTTTAAACTGTGGTGCCCGGAATTGGGCGCAGTATTCTAGTTGAGGACTAACCAAAGCGGAATAGAGAGCCATCATGATTTCCCTTGATCTAGACACTAGATTCCTTTTGATACAGCCCAAAATCCCATTGGCTTTTTAAGCTGCTGTATCACACTGTTGGCTCATGTTCAACTTGTTGTCCATGAAGACTCCCAAGATCTTTCTTACATGGACTGTTGTCGAGCCAGGCATCACCCGTCCTGTATCTTTGCATTTCATTTTTTTCTGCTTAAGTGTACTAACTTACAGCTAAAGAGAAAAAATAATGTTTTAAAACATGTTATTTATTTCTCTCTCTTTTTCAGGACTTAGGCAATATTGGCCCTGCTTATGACAACCAGAAGCAGAGCAGCACAGTGTCTACTAGCGGAAGTCTCAATGGCAAGTTTGTCTCCATTATTTTTCCAAATGAGAATCTGGCTCCTGGCATCAAAGGCAGAGTTCAGGAGAAGTGGCATTTGCAATTCAGTCTTATCCATGTTCATTACATAATAAAAGTGTGTACAGTAGGTCTAAAGTCTCAGATCAGCATCCATAATATTATAGACTTACTTACTTAATCATAGGGTGTCTGAGAACTGTACACGGTAAAAATGCAGACTTCATTTTCTTGTTAAAATGTAATATAATGATGATGATGATGATTATTATTATTAATAACTCCCCCTCTCTCCCCATTTTCGTGTAATTTTATATTAACAATAGCACAGTCTTACCAAAATCATACTGGAATGTTTTAGGAATCAATTTTATTTATGTCTAGCAAATTTGCCTTTCAAATATAACATATATACTTGAGTATAATAATAACAAAATAGAGTAAAATAATAAATGCAATAATAGCAATAATAATAAATAAATAATAAATTTATTATTATTGCTATTATAGCAATAATTAATTAATTAATTAATTGTAGCAATAATAAATTAATAATAAATACAGTGAAGTAATAAATGTAATAAAATAATGGGGCAAATAATGTAAATGGAATAATAATAATACCAATAATAAATAGAGTAAAATAATAAATGCAATAATAGCAATAATAATAAATAGAGTAAAACAATAAATGTAATAAAAATGAGCCAAATAATGTAAATGTAATAATAATAATAATAATACCAATAATAAATAGAGTAAAATAATAAATGCAATAATAGCAATAATAATAAATAGAGTAAAACAATAAATGTAATAAAAATGAGCCAAATAATGTAAATGTAATAATAATAATAATAATACCAATAATAAATAGAGTAAAATAATAAATGCAATAATAGCAATAATAATAAATAGAGTAAAACAATAAATGTAATAAAAATGAGCCAAATAATGTAAATATAATAATAATAATAATAATAATACCAATAATAAATAGAGTAAAATAATAAATGCAATAATAGCAATAATAATAGAGTAAAACAATAAATGTAATAAAAATGAGCCAAATAATGTAAATGTAATAATAATAATAATAATACCAATAATAAATAGAGTAAAATAATAAATGCAATAATAGCAATAGTAATAAATAGAGTAAAACAATAAATGTAATAAAAATGAGCCAAATAATGTAAATATAATAATAATAATAATAATAATACCAATAATAAATAGAGTAAAATAATAAATGCAATAATAGCAATAATAATAGAGTAAAACAATAAATGTAATAAAAATGAGCCAAATAATGTAAATATAATAATAATAATAATACCAATAATAAATAGAGTAAAATAATAAATGCAATAATAGCAATAATAATAATGAATACAATAAAATAATAAATGTAATAAAAATAATGGGGCAAATAATGTAAATGTAATAATAATAATAAATAGAGTAAAATAATAAATGTAATAATAATAATAGAGTAAAATAATGTAACGTGATAATAATAGTAAATAGAGTAAAATAATGAATGTAATAATAATAATAATAACAGGGTAAAATAATAAATAATTTTGCCTCAACCAAGGGGGAGTTTTTCAGTCTAAAAAAGGCTGAAAAACCCGGCTTATACTCAGTATATATGGTACTTGGCTTAGCAGTGGATAAAAAGAAACTCCACCTGAATCATATGTATAGTTCAAACTAACAGACTGGCATATAGACCAAATTATCATTAAATTAATCTTACTAGTGTACTCTGTAATAAACGATCCGTGTCTTTTATGTAGGAATAAATCTGCAATTATAATTGTAAATATAAAATAATATTGGAATATTATTACTACCTTCACCTAGTAATACTGAAACCATATCTCCATTTGCTAAAAGTAATCAGAGTATTCAGCCTTATTTCCCACCACCATTTTTTCTTTTCCATTCCTCAGTCTTTTGAGTTTTTGCAGTTTTCCCAAACTTGTATTTGGAAGGGAAGGTGTAGATTCGGTGACTCTATGTCTCCCTTTCCAAGCAACCAAGTTCTTGGAACAGGTTATATGTCCCAGTTCAACTCTTTGAGGTATAGTGAACCATACCATCTGTTAGTAGGGGAGCGGAGGGAATTTTAGTGATACATTTCCAATTTTTACCTGCAAAGCTGGTACAGGTGTCCATTTCATGCTTTAGTGTTTTGTTTTTCTCTCATGACAACCTGACAACTACATGGTGCAACTTCTGTTCTTACAGGTGGAGCCTCTTTGGGAGGTGAATATTTACTTTTCAGCTTCTTAAAACCTAAGTATTGTTGTTTGAAAAGCCCTTTACTGTTGCTTTTGTTTTGTTTTGCCACGCTGTCTTTGGAAGCTAAATGATTCATCTAGAAAACAATTGTACAAATGTGTGTGTGCTAGAGTTAAAACCAAACATTAATTCCTCATTAACGAGAAGGGTTCGCAATCTTTTCCCAATCATATTCTGCCTCTCATTGGTCACTTCAAGGCCTTTTTCTTCTCTGCAGTCATTCTGCTGGCATGACTTCTGTTGCGAGGCCTTCAGGCAAATCTGTAGTTCTTTGGCTTCATTTCCTCACTTGCAAAAGAGGAATAAATATAGTCTTCCAAACAGGATTGTTGCAGGGTCAGGATATGTTGTTTTTTATCCTAACCCAGTGATTGTGAATGAGGAACATATAGGAAAATACTATTGAATGTGCCAAGCTTTTGATTGAGCTGTTAAAAACCCTAAAATCAAAGTGAAGTTTGAACTAGCACTGACCTCACAATTCTGACATTCAGCTTTTACATCTCTGTGCTTTTCCGTGATTATTGTGTGGAGAAGCCAAGCCTCAACTTAATCATCCCTCTAGGTCAGCTAGTTTTCAGTCTTGGACGCAAGAGACCTTGTTTGAATTTTTCCGCCAAATGTAAAGCTTATTGGTTAGCAAGCCATTCTCTGCCATAGGAACTTGTTTTCTGGGTCATTTTGAAGCAGAATTTAATGCTAGCTTCTATACCGCTCTTTGCTTCTAGGAGGAAGGCTGGAATAATAATCTATATAAATTAAAATGTAATGTTCGTTTGTGGGATTAACATAACCCAAAAACCACTGGACGAATTGACACGAAATTTGGACACAATACACCTATCAGGCCAACGAGTATCCGCCCCTAAAAACACAAAAAAACCCAGCAGAACGAACTTTAAAAAACCCCAAAATAGACCATCTATATAAATAAAAATGTAATGTTCGTCTGTGGGATTAACAGAACTCAAAAACCACTGGACGAATTGACACCAAATTTGGACACAAGACACCTAACAACCCAATGTATGTCCTTCACTCAAAAAATTGATTTTTTCATTTGGCAGTTGTAGTTGCTAGGATTTATAGTTCACCTACAATCGAAGAGCATTCTGAACCCCACCAACGATGGAATTGAATCAAACTTGGCACACAGTTCTCCCATGACCAACAGAAAATACTGGAAGGGTTTGGTGGGCAGTGTCCTTTGGTTTTGGAGTTGTAGTTCACCTATATCCAGAGAGCACTGTATATATACATACATACACACACACACACACACACACACACACACACACACATGTATACGTTCATACACATATAGACAAGCACACATACATACTTACAGACACACACATATATATATACGCAAGCACACACAAATATACACACACACATACATATACACCTACACACATATACATATACACATACATACACACATATATACACACATATATTCATATACCCAAGCACACACATATACACAATATACATATACACATATAAACACAGAAATACACAAATATATACACACATATATGCATGCACAGACACACACACATATATATACATGCAAACACACATTTATACACATATACACAAATATATACACACAACATTAGAACGCATGTGTAAAACCACACACACACACACACACACACACACACACATATATATATATATATATATATACATACACACACAAACACACATATATACACATATACTCAAATATATATACACACACACAACACACATATACACAGACGGGACGGCTATTTTTATTATTGTGTCAGTATAATAATGATAATAATAATATAATGATAATTATATAAATAAAAATGTAATGTTAGTTTGTGGGATTAACATATCTCAAAAACTAGGGCACAAATTGACTGCAAATTTGGACACAATAAAAATATCAGGCCAACAAGTGACCATCACTCATAAAAACACTGAAAAACACATCAGAAGAGACTTAATAGCCAGAAAATAAAAATGCATTACAACGCATATACAAAACCATATATATATAGGTACACACACACACATGTACACATATAAACATATATACACACACATATACACATATATACACACACAAAACACATATACACAGGCTGGGCCACAGCAACACATGGCAGGGGATGGTATGAAAATAAAAATCCAAGCCCATTTCAAGTCTGCTTGCGAGCCAAAATAAGCTGCTCCGACGCTATTCAAAAGCTGATTTATCGTGTGCGACAAGAATCTCATTTAAATCAAAGTGGGACACTCCAGAATTATGAATGAGGGAGCCAACATTTGGATTCCAACTCCAAATTGAAAAGCTTCGAACAAGTGCTGTCATTCAAATTGATACATGGTTGTGCAGAATATGATGCTCCCCTTAGAGGCCCACATTTGATTACTAAGCTTGCTATTCTTGCAGTTATGGTACCCTATGCTGCTAATGGAAAGGTGGTTGTCTGCAGTTGGCAAATCCAGGTTATTCAGAAGATACTTCCATATAGGAAAGGTCATGTATACACACCATTTTACATTCATAGCAGTCTGGGAGAATTCTCCTATCCGACACCTAAAGTGAATTGGAATCATTGTGTACTCATAACCTAAAACCAAAACATGGAAATGCTATTTCAGTGGGACTGTAGTTCCCAGGCTGGAGGATGCAGGGAGTTGTAATCCCAGGTGTATCATTTCTGACCTCTGAATAAAAGCCAACATTTTTTCAACACTAATATTTTAAATAGGCATATATAGTCTCTTGACACCTGGTGGCACAGCGGGTTAAACTGCTGAATTTGTTGATCAAGCAGTTGGCAGTTCAAATCCAGGGAGTGGGGTGAGCTCCCTCTGTTAGGCCCAGCCTCTGCCAACCTAGCACTTCGGAAACATGCAAGTGCGGGAAGGTAATGGCACTCCATGCAGTCATGCTGGCCACATCACCTTGGAGGTATCTATGGACAACGCCATCTCTTTGGTTGGAGATGAGCATCACATCTCAGAGTTGGACACAACTAGACTTAATGTCAGGGGAAATCTTTACCTTTACTTTAGTCTTATGAACTAAAGAGGACAGCCCTATTACATGCATGGATTTAGCTAAACTACATTAAGCGATTTACTGACAGGATTGTTAGTATTGTTAGGCTTTCATGACTGGAATCATTGGGTTGTTGTAGGTTTTTTGGGCTATATGGCCATGTTGTAGAAGCATTCTCTCCTGATGTTTCGTCTGCATCTATGGCAAACATCCTCAGAAGTTGTGAGACCTCACAACCTCTGAAGATACTTGCCATAGATGCAGGTGAAACATCAGGAGAGAATGCTTCTAGAACATGGCCATATAGCCCAAAAAACCTACAACAACCCAGGGTTGTTAGTGTCTCCTTGCCCCAAATAAAGTTGTTTAGCAGCTCTCCCAGGACTAACCGATCTCACTTATTCTCCACTGATTCTTTGCTAAGCTGCATATCTGCAAGGCAGATGGATAATAAGCGAAGAGATGGAGTGAAAGAGATGCACATGGACAAGCACATAAAGCTGTTGATTTCCCCAACATGAAGCGTTTGCCAGCACTGCAGAGAAACACCTTCGCTTTGGTTTTCCTGTTTTGTTCTCTTTGTCTGGTGGATGCTTACTTGTGAAGCAGAGGCAATATGTCCAAGTGCAGCTTAATACTTCTATGGGGCTGGGCCCTCTTACCTTTTGTGATCCCCCCCCCACACACTTTTAAGAATTGGGTTGGGAGCATAGTTTGTCTTCAAACTAGTAGCTGGAGTTTGTCTGCTTTTCTCCCCTAATTCGAGCGCTGTTTTTTTTTTCTTCATGTAGAAATGAGTGAAAATCTGAAGCTGATTGGTTCTTTCTCTCTTCTCTGTTGCACTAAATCCTTGATTTGTCTCGCTGTGTTTTGAATCTCCATTAAAGACTGGCAATTCCTACTTGGCTGGTGACACTTTTCTCTGCAAAATTCCACTTAGACACCCAACGTGATGTGGGCAGTGAGCAAAATACAGACCGTAAAATTCTGCTTTCCAGCCAAAAAGTGTCTGTTTTTTGTTGAGATTCAAACACGTCTGGGTCTTGTTTCTTCCTTGAAAGTAAAATCTTGACATAGCACACAGATTTGTGGCCTTTCCTTCCTCAAGGAGGTATCGTCGCAGGAAGCAGCGGGAAAGGAAGAGGAGCAAAACGCAAGCAACAGGAAGGAGGGTCTACAGGAACAGCCAAGAAAACCAGAAGGTAACAAGGATGGAGATGTGTTGTTGAAGGCTTTCATGGCCGGAATCACTGGGTTGTTGTAGGTTTTTTCAGGCTATATGGCCATGTTCTAGAAGCATTCTCTCCTGACGTTTCGCCTGCACCTATGGCAAGTATCCTCAGAGGTAGTGAGGTCTGTTGGAACTAGGAAAATGTGTTTATATATCTGTGGAATGACCAGGGTGGGACAAAGGACTCTTGTCTTCTCAATGGTGGCCCCTCGACTCTGGAACTCACTCCCAAGGACATCAGGCATGCCCCAACTCTGGCAGTCTTTAGGAGGAGCCTGAAAACGTGGTTGTTCCAGTGTGCCTTCCCAGAATAAGGAAACTCCCAGCAATATGTCCCTAAATGCACTTTATCAATGATCTAGGATTGTCTGCACGCCCTTTCCTCTCTGAAATTCTATCCTAGTTATATATTTCACCTGGTCATGCTGAGCATTATTTTTTAAAAATTTTTAATTATTACATTTGGCTTAGCCATAGATTTTTAAGCATTGTCGTACTATTGTTAATGCTTGTTTTTTGTTTATGAGTTTCATTTTATTGTTTTGTATTGCTGTTGTTGTTTTTGCTGATGTATTGTGGGCTTGGGCTCATGTAAGCCGCACCAAGTCCCTTGGGGAGATGGTAGCGGGGTACAAATAAAGTTATTATTATTATTATTACTATTGTCTGCTGGAGCTAGGTGTGAATCTTTCAACTGACCACCTTGATTAGCATTTGATGGCCTGGCAGGTTTTTTTTGTGTGTGGCTTGTTAGTGCCTGGAGCAATCTTTTGTTGAGAGGTGATTAGAAGTCCCTGATTGTTTCCTCTCTGTTGTTTTGCTGTTGTAATTTTAGAGTTTTTTAAATACTGGTAGCCAGATTTTGTTCATTTTCATGGTTTCCTCCTTTCTGTTGAAATTGTCCACATGCTTGTGGACTTCAATGGCTTCTCTGTGTAGCCTGACATGGTGGTGGTGAGAATGGTCCAGCATTTCTGTGTTCTCCAGTAATATGCTGTGTCCAGGTTGGTTCATCAGGTGCTCTGCTATGGCTGACTTCTCTGGTTGGAGTAGTTTGCAGTGCCTTTCATGTTCCTTGATGCGTGTCTGGGCAATGCTGCGTTTGGTGGTCCCTCTGTAGACTTGTCCACAGCTGCATGGTATCCGGTAGACTCCTGCATAGGTGAGAGGATCCCTCTTGTCCTTTCCTGAACGTAGCATTTGTTGGATTTTCTTGGTGGATCTGTAGATAGTTGTATGTTGTGTTTTCTCATCAGCTTCCCTATGCAGTCAGTGGTTCCCTTGATGTATGGCAAGAACACTTTTCCTCTGGGTGGATCTTGGTCTTGACTCTCGTGGCTTGTTCTCTGTGATCTTGCAGCTGTTCTGATGTCTGAGGTGGAGTCTCCATTGGCCTGGAGAGCCCTGTTGAGGTGGTTCAGTTCATCTTGGAGAAGGTGGGGTTCGCAGATTCTTTTTGCACGGTCTGCCAAGGCTTTAATGGTGCTTCTTTTTTGACTTGGGTGATGGTTGGAGTTCTTATGTAGATATCTATCTGTGCGTGTGGGTTTTCTGTAAACGGTGTGACCCAATTGTTGATCTGGACTAGGACATTTAGAAAAGGCAGTCTTCCTTCATTTTCTTTTTCCATGGTGATTGTCAGACTGCACAGAGAAGTCAGCCATAGCAGAACACCCGATGAACCAACCTAGACACAGCACGTCAGGAGAGAATGCTTCTAGAACATGGCCATATAGCCCGAAAAACCTACAACCCAAGAATGGAGATGTTTGTGATGTTGCCTCTGTCCCCATCCATTTCATTGGCTCCAGTAGTCCACAACACTTCTGTTTCCATAGACTTGTAATGTCTCTTTCTCCAGTGATCCTTTGTTTTCTGCTCAACGCCTCCCACCACACGGCTACCCTTTGGAACACCCTTTTAACAAAGATGGCTACCGCTACATTTTGGCAGAGCCGGACCCCCACGCACCCGATCCAGAGAAACTGGAGCTCGACTGTTGGGCAGGAAAACCCATCCCTGGAGATCTGTACCGAGCCTGCCTCTACGAACGGGTCCTCCTGGCTCTTCATGACCGAGGTACGAAGTCTCTGAACTTTAGCCTAATGAGCTTGCATTCAAGGCTATGCAAGATAGTGCAAAGCCAAATATAGGTTTTCTAACTGTGAAAACTGTGAACAGAGTCCTCAATTTGCAAGGCTACATTGTTATGTCCTTCCATGTATTAATGTTATTGTTCCTAGAATCAAAATCATAGACTTAGGAGAGTTCTTACCCACCCCTTGCTCATTGCATAATATCCAACAAGGGGTTTCCCAGTGCATCTACACTGTAGAGTTAATGCAGTTTGACAGCACTCAAAGGTCAAGGCTATGGGATAATGAAAGGTGTAATTTTACAAGGTTTTTAGCTTATTTATTTTATTTATTTACACCATTTCTACCCTGCTCTTCTCACCCGCAAGGGGGACACAGGGCAGCTAACATGGGCAACAATTCAATGCCATAAAGACTTTCTGTATATATTTCAGATTTCAATATTAATGTCAAAAATACGTAGTATGTTTTTACATAGGATTTGTCCTACATTAGAACAGTCAAGACAAATATCACTTAAGTAAAATAAACATTAAATATTAAATAACCAGAAAAATAAAATAAGGTGTAAACACTAAACTCATCTGGGAATCTGCTATTGCAACACATCCAATGAAGTGGTTTAAAACCAGTATAAAAAAAGATTACGATAACAATGTACAACAATGTAAAATCATATACATAGCAAATTAAAAACAATAACATTAATTAAAATCACATAATCATATACTAACATAGTTGCCCAATCAAAGGTTTATCTCCCAAAGAGAGATATTGACAATAATAGTAATAATAATAATAATAATAATAATAATCTTTATTTATACCCCGCCACCATCTACCCAATGGGGACTCGGAGGGGCTTACATGGGGCCAAGCCCAGACAACATATTACATCGAAATAAAACCAAAACATAAACAACAACCAATATCATCAAAATTACATAAAAACATATGAATACAATAGCAAAATTATATTACAATAAACACAGTCGCAGTAATAGCTGCGACAAGCTGGAATGTGTCCAGAGGAGGGTGACTAAAATGATCAAGGGTCTGGAGAACAAGCCCTACGAGGAGCGGCTTCAAGAACTGGGCATGTTTAGCCTCAAAAAGAGAAGGCTAAGAGGAGACATGATAGCCATGTATAAATATATTTCAATCTTGTTTAGTCTTAAATAGTGGCTTGCAATGTCTATGATTTGAGAAGTTGAAATTCAGAAGTTGTCCTTTTTCTTCCCAACAACTGCAGCTCCTCAGTTGAAGATCTCTGATGACAGGCTCACGGTCATAGGAGAAAAGGGCTATTCCATGGTACGGGCCTCCCACGGAGTACGAAAGGGAGCCTGGTACTTTGAGATTTCTGTGGATGAGATGCCTCCTGAAACAGCTGCCAGACTTGGTTGGTCACAGCCACTGGGTAAGCCTGGAGGCTTGTTTCTTATTTACTTTCATGGCTTTCTTTTCTTCCATTATGGACACAGTGTGAGTAAGGTGGCCTTTTGCAGCTGGCAGATGGTAATTTTGTCAGCGCCGAATGTGTTTAAGTGCAGGCCAAGGTCTTTAGGCACTACACCCAGTGTGCCAATCACCACTGGGACCACCTTGACTGACTTGTGTCAGAGTCTTTGCAGTTCGATCTTTAAATCTTCCTATCATGTCAGCTTTTCCAGTTGTTTCTCTTCAATCCTCTGTCACCTGGGATTGCAACATCGACAATCCATACTTGGTTTTTTAACAATAATTAATAGTTAATAATAATTAATAATTAATAATTTTAATAATAAGTTGTTGTTGTTGTTGTTATTATTATTATTATTATTATTATTATTATTATTGAACCCCTAGTGGTGCAATGGGTTAAATCAGGAGTCTCAAACTTTCTAAGCAGAGGGCCAGGTCACAGTCCCTCAAACTGATGGAGGGCCGGATTATAATTTGGAAAAAAAAATGAATGAATTCCTATGCACACTGCAATAAATTATTTGTAGTGCAAAAAACACCTAAAAACAATACAATAATCAAAATGAAAAACAATTTTAACAAATATAAACTTATTAGTATTTCAGTGGGAAGTCTGGGCCTGCTTTTGGCTGATGAGATAGGATTGTTGTTGTTGTGTGCTTTCAAGTCGTTTCAGACTTAGGTTGACCCTGAGTGAGGGTCGGGTAAATGACCTTGGAGGGCCGTATACGCCCCCCGGGCCTTAGTTTGAGGACCCCTGGGTTAAACCCTTGCGCCGGCAGCACTGCTGACCAAAAGGTCAGTGGTTCGAATCTGGGAAGTGGGGTGAGCTCTTGTCCGTCTGCTCCAGCTTCCCATGCAGGGACATGAGAGAAGCCTCTCACAGGATAGTAAAACATCTGGACGTCCCCTTGGCGATGTCCTTGCAGGTGGCAAATTCTCTCACACCAGAAGCGATTTGCAGTTTCTCAAGTCGCTCTTGACACAGAAAAAAAATTATTGTGGGTCTGAAGGCAGCTCTCAATGTGAACTAAAACAACAGGTAGCCATGCGGCTTCAGATCCATGACTAAAATGATCAAGGGTCTGGAGAACAAGCCCTATGAGGAGCGGCTTAAGGAGCTGGGCATGTTTAGCCTAAAGAAGAGAAGGCTGAGAGGAGATATGATAGCCATGTATAAATATGTGAGAGGGAGCCATAGGGAGGAGGGAGCAAGCTTGTTTTCTGCTTCCTTAAAGACTAGGACGCGAAACAATGGCTTCGAACTACAAGAGAGGAGATTCCATCTGAACATGAGGAAGAACTGCCTGACTGTGAGAGCCGTTCAGCAGTGGAACTCTCTGCCCCGGAGTGTGGTGGAGGCTCCTTCTTTGGAAGCTTTTAAACAGAGGCTGGATGGCCATCTGTCAGGGGTGATTTGAATGCAATATTCCTGCTTCTTGGCAGAATGGGGTTGGACTGGATGGCCCATGAGGTCTCCTCCAACTCTTTGATTCTATGATTCTATGCTTCGTTGTAGTACACAAGGAACTTAGAAGAAGCAAGTCGCATCAGCCCATTGGCATAGGAGGAGCTGCTGCTAAGAAGGAAAAAAGTAGTTCCCGGTCTTATTTCAAATTACCTGATTTCTTCTCTTGGAAAAATCTCTGGGAAATCTCTCTCTGTAGATAATTTCAAGGTCTTTCCTATAATATCTGGTTTTCCATAGGAAATCTACAGGCTCCTTTGGGCTATGACAAGTTCAGCTACTCCTGGCGTAGCAAGAAAGGCACCAAGTTCCATCAGTCCATCGGTAAACATTATTCATCAGGTTACGGCCAAGGAGATGTGCTTGGTTTTTACATCAACCTGCCTGAAGACACAGAAACTGCCAAATCGCTCCCGGATACTTATAAAGATAAGGTAAGGCAACTCCTATGCAGTCTATAGCTTCTTGTTGGATATTTTTGAATTGAAGTGGGTTGGGTGAACAAGACTGAGCTGTGTTTATCAAGACAGCTCAGTCTTGATAAACTCAAAGTGTGCTGGTACGGCTGTACCAGGAGCTCCAAATTTATTTGCTTTGTATTAAATGTTTGCTTGCAGTCCAGGGTTTCAAGGACTCTGCAGATAGGTGGCTTCCTTTGGTTGCAATCGTAGGGCAAGTCACCTGTCCGTCATCGTTAAGTTTTGGTTCCACCCCTTGCTCAGGGCAATTGGGAAGGGAAGGGAGCCATTTTTTAGTCAGTCTCAGCAAGGAAAGGTAATGTACAGGACGTGTGCAAGCTTCCCCTGTACAAAAGCTTCAACCCTTAAGACTTTCTGGGGGAAAACAGTCTTAAGAGTCTCCAAAGATTTCCAGGAAAACAACCCTAAAGACCAAAGAACTCCAGCTGGAGAATATCTAAACCTTTACTGGTAGTTCCACTCGGTGCTTCGAGACGCAGTTCGACCCGGTAGCGGAGCCCACATCAGTAAGGGTTAGATTACAGTCAGCCTGGGAGAAGTTAAAAAGGGGATTTTCCTTTAAAGTAAAGAATACGTTATTGAAGACAGTTGCCTGTCCTTCGTGGGCAAGATTAGGAAGCCACCAGTTGCTTAAAAGCCTGGAAGCATTTGTTTAGCTTTATTGAAGACAAGAGAAGTTTCTGTTTGATTGTTCATTAATAAAAGACTTTGTTATACTTCACAAGCCATCCAAAGATCATTTGTGGTGGAAAACCTCTGAGAACTTCTCCTTGGGCCCCCTGGCTTCCTGCTGGGCAAAGGTTGCATGTCCTGTTCTAAAGGAAATTCTTTACAGTCCCAGCGCACAACAGAACACCAGGTGTAATTATTACAAATTACCATAGGATTCCATGCCAAAAGCATGTCTTTTTTCATGGTTGCTAGTTTGCATTTATAATAAGCCCTTGGTGTCCACTTGGGTTTTGTTCCAGGACTTCTTTGGTGCTCACATCCCATTATTTACAATGACATAGTACAGTGATGTCTTATATAGCATCAAGGTGTGTTTGGAGAGCTTTATTTTAATATTTTCAAGCTTTAGGTGGTTGAAACCATAGTCTCAGAATCCATCGATGTGGCTGAGTGCATTTATTTGTGCCTGCAAGTAGTATTCTTTTTTCACATAACCTGATAATACTACTTTTTGATATATTAGAAGAGATGTGTGTGGATGGCTTAAGGATGACCATCATGCCTGAACAAGGGTCAGAATTTGGTCTCTGAAATCACAATCCAGCATTCTCATAAGAGAAGGCACCGCAATGAAGCATCTAAAGTATTTTATATAAGACTTAATGTTGTGTGGTTTTGGTATTTTTCAGTTGCAAGTCCTGTCTTATTATTTTTGGGAAACTTTTATGCCCCTGTTCTTAGGCTTTGATCAAGTTCAAAAGCTACCTATACTTTGAAGAGAAGGACTTTGTGGATAAAGCAGAGAAGAGTTTAAAACAAGCTTCTGGAAGCCAAGTAAGTTGGTAATTTGGGATAATAATAATAATAATAATAATAATAATAATAATAATAATAATAATAATCTTTATTTATACCCCGCCACCATCTCCTCAAAGGGGACTCCGAGTGGCTTACATGAGGCCAAGCCCAAAGATACATTACAGTAACATAAAATATAAACAACAAAATAACATCACAATAAAAGCTAAATGCACCAAATGCTTGTTTCAGACATTAAAACCAGTTTTGGTAATAGACAGATGTCTTGTTAATAACTTGGCCGCTCCCCTGTTTATCATCGGTACCAAACCTTCCTAATGTATTTAATATTTTAATGTTGCCTGTAGGAAGCACTCCTCCTTTTAGAGGTTCAGCATTAAATATGTATACTAGAAAGATGCATTCCTTATTCTTGATTGGGCAAGTCATTTGGCCATTGAGAGAACACTGAAAACATATTACAGTGTTCCCTCACTGTTTCGCGGTTCACTTTCTACAGACTTGCTTTTTTTGTGGTCAGGGTTTAGAATTAATCTATATAAATAAAAACGTAATGTTTGTTTGTGGGATTAACATAACTCAAAAACCACTGGACAGGTTGCCACCAAATTTGGACACAACACACCTATCAGGCCAACGAGTGACCATCACTCATACAAACACTGAAAAACACAGCAGAAGAGACTTAAAAGCCAAAAAAATAAAAAATACATTACAACGCATGCACATAACTACACACACAAACACACATATATACACAAAATCACCAATATATACACACACAAAACACACATACACAGATGGGGCCACAGCAACGCATGGCAGGGGATAGCTAGTATTTTTAATAAAAATTTTACTCATGTTGTGGTTTTAAAATCAGAAATGCCGTGCCTGACTTACCGGGCAAGGGCCGTTGCAGCGATGGGCACCCTCCGGCTGGCCATGCTGCTTGCAGGAGGCTTCTCCTTCCCAGAAGCCCCCTCGTGAGGTGGGAAGTTTTCCGCCGCTTGGCCAGCTGGCCAACCAGTGGCAGGCCCTGCCCCACCCCTGGATTGGTCAGGGCCGGCTTCCCTACCTCATCCCGGTAACCTTGCAGGGCTGTCCTGGGCCTCCACAGGGCTTGGTGGCCCTGGCAGCCCTACAAAGGTAGCCAGGGTAAGGTGGGGAAGCCAGCCCTGGCCTATCCAGGGGCGGGGCGGGGCCTGCCCTGGTTGACCAGCCAGCTACGCAGGGGGCTTCTTGGAAGAAGAAGTCCCATGCAAGCAGTATGATCTATAGGAGGGCGCCCACCACCGCAACGGCCCTTGCCCGGTAAGTCGGGCAGGGCATTTCTGATTTTAAAACCACAACATGTATAAAAATACTTTAATATTTTAAAATATTTTAAAATATTAGTCTGGAGGTTTAGCACAGCTGGTAAATCAGCAATTATAAGATCTATTAACCAAAAGATTGCAAGTTCAAGCCTTGGGTTGGCATGAGCTGCCAACTGTCAGCCTAGCTCATTGTTTACCTAAGCAATTCTGTGATTAGAGAAATTAGGTACCACTAAAAGCTGGGGAAGTGTTTTATGACGCCATAAAGAAAGAAGATCAGAAAATGCTGGGCAACCAAAAGGAAGGAGGAAGTCCTGACAGCTCTTCGTCATAGAGGATAGAGCAACAGCACCTCCTAGACTTGAGCTCAACCTTCCATGGCACCAAAAACAGCTGAAACAAACCACCTCCTTCTGTTCTGCCTGTCTGTGTATTGTCTATACACAGCGGCATTGAATGTTTGCCTTGTATATGTACTGTGATCCGCCCTGAGTCCCCATCGGGGTGAGAAGGACAGAATATAAATAAAGTGCATATTATTATTATTATTATTATTATTATTATTATTATTAATTCTAACACTAAACGAATATTATAAATAACAAAAAATTACAATTTACAGTAAATAGGTTTGTAAATGCTGTATATACATATATAGTGTCCCTACTTCACGAATTTTCACTTATCGCTGGTGTTCCTGGAACGTAACACCCGCAATTAGTGAGGGAACTCTGTACCATTAAGCACTTTGATGAGGCTTTGCAGACATAAGGACTGGGAGCTTTTGCATTGTGTTAACATCGACTATAGCCTTCAGGATTCTTCTTGGTTACTGAGCATCTTGCCAAAAACGAGTCAGCTACGGAGGCAGATTTGAAGGCTGAGCTTTGAAGGCCACGTGTTTGCAAGATGCATATTTTTTGCTGAAACAAATGCTTAGGCCTCCCCTCCCCTCTTTGACCTATAATAGAACAGCTTTCAAAGGAATTTGTGTGCTTAATTTCTCTTTTGAGTCCATCCCGCTAGTCAATTTCCTAATCTGAAAGAAACAAGAGGAAAGGACACTTGGTGGGTACTGACTACTGGCTGACTCTTTCAGATCATCTTCTACAAAAATGGTGCCAGTCAAGGAGCTGCATACAAAGATATTTTTGAAGGCGTCTATTTCCCTGCTGTCTCGCTGTATAAAGGCTGCACGGTAGGTAGAACTCAAACTGATCTGAATTCACTTCTTTCTTATGTGATAACTGCCTCCTTCCTGCCTGGGGGGATCCTTTGTTAAGAGGTGTTAGCTGGCCCTGACTTTTTTCTGTCTGGAATTCCCCAGGCTTTGAAACTGCAAGGCTATTCAATGTTAATCAAGTTGGCCAATTGCAACATTCACATTTGCCTCAAGCAGACAAGAGTTCTTTCACCCACCCTGGACATTCCTACTTGCCTCGTTTTCAACAGACCTCATAACCTCTGAGGATGCCTGCCATAGATGTGGGCGAAATGTCAGGAGAGAATGCTTCTAGAACGTGGCCCTGCAGCTAGGATGTTAAGATCATCTGAGTAGGCCCTGCTCTCGATCCCACCTGCGTCACAAATACATTTGGTGGGGACGAGAGACAGGGCCTTCTCAGTGGTGGCCTCTCAGCTATGGAACACCCTTCCTAGGGAAATTAGATTGGCCCCCTCTTTGTCCGCATTCCGGAGGAAAATTAAGACTTGGTTGTTTGAAAAGACAATGTAACAAACATAGGAATATGGAACGATTGGATGATGAGATTGGATCTTGATTTGAACTAAGAGACACTAATGAGTTATGTTTTATTGACCTTGTAATGGTTGTATATAAGCCATTGTTTTAGTTGTTTTAAATGTTTTATGACTTTTTGAGCATTGAATTTTGCCACTGTGAACCACTTTGAGTCACTGGTGGGCTGAGAAAAGCAGTATATAAATATCTATATAAATAAAAATGTAATGTTCGTTTGTGGGATTAACATAACTCAAAAACTACTGGACGAATTGACACCAAAATTGAGCACAATACACATATCATGCCAAAGAGTGACCATCACTCATAAAAACAATGAAAAACACAGCAGAAGAGGCTTAAAAAGCAAAAAAAAAAGCATTATAATGCATGCGCAACCCCCCCCACACACAGATATATATATATATATATATATATATATATATATATATATATATACACACACACACAAAAACACACACACATATATATATATGCACACACAAAACACATATACACAGACTGATCCACAGCACGCATGCGCAAACCACATATATACACAAATATACACATATATTTTATATAATATATATATATAATGTAATATTACTAATAATATTACTGTTCTGTCGCGCGCTGGGCTGGAAATGAATTGCTTTTAAAACAGGACAACTTTAGCCTAGCGGGAAGGCAGGGGGCCCGAAGAGAAATTAGTAAGGATTTTCACTGTAAACAGTCTTTAGAGGGTTTGTGAAATATAACAAAGTCTTTTATTGGTGAACAATCAACAGAAACTTCCTTTGTCTTCAAAAGGTTAAATAAATGCTTCCAGGCTTTTGTGCAACTGGTGGCTTCGAACTGTTACTTTACTCTAAAGGAAAATCCCTTTCCAAACTTCTCCCAGGCTGACTGTGAACCTAAACCTAATTGATGTGGGCGCCACTACCGGGTTGAACTGCGTCTCAAAGCACCGAGTGGACCTATCAGTAGGCTTGTAGTCACTTCAGCTGGAGTTCTTAGATATTCTAAGCTGTTTTTCCCTCTGAAAATCCTCAGAGCTTTAAGGCTGTTTCTCTGGGAATCTTTGGGAATCCTTTTGCTCTTAAGACTGTCCTCCCCCGGGAAGTCTTAAGGGTTGAAGCCTTTGTACAGGAGAAGTCTGTATACGTCCTGTACATTGACTTTCCTTGCTGAGACTGACTGAAAATGGCTCCATTCCCTTCTCAATTGTCCTGAACAGGGGGCGGAACCAAACTTAACGATGATGGACTGCCCTATAACTGCAAACTTTAACAGGAAGCCACCCTTCTGCAGAATCCCAAGCCTTGGCCTGCAAGCAAACACTTAATACAAGGCAAATGAAGTGGGAGCTTCTGGTACAGTTGTACCAGCACAATTACAGTATAATGTTATAGTACAATATAGCAATATTTAATATTAATATTGTACTATGGTAATAATGTAATATGTAGTATTTACATTTTACTTGTAAGCCGCTCTGAGTCCCCTTTGGGGTGTGAAGGGTGGCATATAAATATTGCAAATAAATAAATAAATAAACACAAATATATACACATATATACACACACAAAACACATATACACAGACTGGGCCACAGCAACATGTGGCAGGGGCGGCTAGTAAACAAACAAATAAATAAATAAAGCCCGGAAAACTCACAGTGACCCAGTGATTCCGGCCATGAAGGCCTTCAACAACACAAAACTCTTCCTAGTGGCTATATTAACCTGTCTTTTCATGCTGTCTGCTTGCCCTTTAGCAAGCTAATAAGAAAATTTGCAAACTTATTTGTAAGGTTGTTCTAATGCCACCCAAAGCTGTCTTCCACCTTGTTTTTGCTCATGTTTCTGCAAGGCAGCTTATTCATTTGCCTGCTTTCATTCATTTCCATTAGAACAAGCCTATGATTGCTTCTTACATGTGTTGTTTGTAATGCTTTTTCTTTCGTGCTAAACAGTGCCTCAGTGTAGATCTTTCCCCTTTCATAGGTCTCTATAAACTTCGGCCCTTACTTCAAATACCCTCCAAGAGATATCAGTTACCGCCCGGTAAGTAAGATAATAGTTTGAACATCATGCCCTTCATGGAGATGTAAACTTAGCTTTGTATTTGCCTCCCAAAGTTTGAGCAAGATGCAGAAAAGCAGAAGTAGGCTTCCATTTGGAGGGAGTGGGGTTGATCCTTGGCAGCATCCTGGGAAAAAGATAATTTCCTTTATTTTAAACTAGCTTGGGTACCCAGCGTTACTCGTGTTACTTGAAAAAAGTCGATATTTTAATGGTACAAAATGCATATGTAATACTGTATAATATATTGTATATACATATAATATTTATAATACTATAATGTAATGCAATATACTGTATATACTTGAGTATAAGCCTAGTTTTTCAGCCCCTTTTTTAGGCTGAAAAAATGTCCCTCGGCTTATACTTGAGTCAAGGTTATTTATTATTTTACTCTGCTATTAGTATTATTTTTATTACATTTATTATTTTACTCTATTATTACTATTATTACATTGATTATTTTACTCTATTATTATTACATTTACATTATTTTACTGTATTATTATATTTATTGCATTTATTATTTTACTCTATTATTATTATTACATTTACATTATTTTACTCTATTATTACTATTATTGCATTTATTATTTTACTCTATTATTATTATTACATTTACATTATTTTACTCTATTATTACTATTATTACATTGATTATTTTACTCTATTATTATTACATTTACATTATTTTACTGTATTATTATATTTATTGCATTTATTATTTTACTCTATTATTGCTATTATTACATTTATTACTTTATTATTATTATTATTACTATTATTATTAAATTTTCATTATTTACTTTATTATTATTTTTATTACATGTTATTACATGTTATTATTTTATTCTATCATTCTAGGTAATAGGTAAGCACATTACCTATAATGAAGGAGGTTAGAATAGTGGTTGAATCAGAGTTGGACAGTCTTATCTTAAATTACAGTTTTGTGTAAATACTCAAAAACATTTAACCAGCTACATTTCTCACCCTCGACTTATACTCGAGTCAATACTTTTTCCAGTTTTTGTGGTAAAATTAGGTCTCTCGGCTTATATTTGGGTCAGCTTATACTCGAGTATATACGGTAATACTAATAATAATATGATATTATATATATTTATATTACATGTAATATTACTAATAATATTACAATATAATGGTGTAGTACAATATAGTAACATTTAATACTGATGTTGTACTATGCTAATAATATAATATATTGTATGTATATATATTGTAAGCCTTTGGGCTGAGAAGGGTGGCATATAAATATCGTAAACAAATAAATAAGGTTGTGGATTAAGTACAACTCACATCATGCCAGGTTAACCCCCAAAAATCTCCATCAGTACTTAAAGGTTGTTATGTTGGGCAAGTTTGCTCTAGATCCATCATCGGAGAGTTTCAGTGTGCTCTCTGGCCGTAGGGTCAACTACAACTCCCAGTATGGTGAGCCACTCCCTTCCAACTCCTCCAGTAGGTTGAGTTAGTCATGGGAGTTCTGTGTGGCAAGTTTGGTCCAGGCCCATCATTGCTGGAAGTCACAGTTTCTCTGGTTGTGGGTGAACTGCAACTCCCAGAAAGGAAGGTCAGTTCCACCCAAACACCTCCAGTAATCACATTTTGGCATATCAGGTATGTGTGCCAAGTTTGATCCAGATCCATCATTGTTTGGAATCACGGTGCTGTCTGGATGTAGGTGATTTGGGTTCACAGAGCTGCCTGGATGTGGGTGAACTACAACTCCTATACATCATGGTGAATTCTTCCCAAACCTCTTGTTCAGTTGCTGATCAATTCCTGTTTGCCACAGGAAAGGGTTAAGGCAGAGACAATGGGTGGGGTCATGCAAATTCCACAGCAATGGAAAGAGTAAGGAACCCTGGGATGTCCAAAACAGAACATCTAGGATAAAATTGTCCCCCAATGGAAGCATTCTTTGGGTGGTGGGCAGTACGGTGTTTGGAGAGGACATTGGCAGGGGTTGGGCTACATGTTCCTGGCGCCCGCTGTAACGTCCTTGGAGGGAAGGCTTTTGGTGACTCTTCAGCACTGTGGGTTATAGTTGTTTGTGGAGGTGGGAGTCTGTGTTAGTGGACACCTCCACCACATACACACATACACATTTGCACTTTTGTTATGTATATAGACATAGATATAGATATAGATATAGATAGATAGATAGACAGATAGATAGATGTAATAATAATAATAATAATAATAATAATAATAATAATAATATTTATTTGATCAGTCATATGACCATTTCAAAATAGAACATGAGTAAAAAAACAAGGCAAAAAGGTGAGGATAGCAGCTGATAGATAGATAGATAGATAGATAGATAGATAGATAGATAGATAGATAGATAGATAGAAGGGATTAATTAGGCCGTTGCCAGAGTCCATACTATTTTTGGAGTCCCAGGTGGTGCAGCGGGTTGAACTGCTGAGCTGCAGAGCTTGCTGACCGAAAGGTCGGCAGTTTGAATCCAGAGAATGGGGTGAGCTCCCGCTGTTAGCTCCAGCTTCTGCCAACCTAGCAATTCAAAAACATGTAAACATGAGTTGATCACTTCGGCAGGAAGATAACAGTGCTCCATGTAGTCATGCCGGCCACATGACCTTAGAAGTGTCTAAGGACAACGCCGGCTCCTCAGCTTAGAAATGAAGATGAGCACCACCCCCTAGAGTCGGACATCACTAGAATTAATGTCAAGGGGAAACCTTTTCCTTTACCTTTACTATATACTGTTTTGGAAGCTGAGTGTAAACAATTTGTCAGTCCTGCGAGGAGCCAAGGTCTGAAACTTGCAGTCAAAGATGGCATTTCCTGAACACGCAAAAAGATTGCTTGATTTCTGTGTGTGTTTGTTTCGTTGTGTTTTGTTCAGCATTTCCATAAGTACGAAGACATAAGCAGAGGCTGGATGGCCATCTGTCAGGGGTGCTTTGAATGCGATTTTCCTGCTTCTTGGCAGTGGGTTGGACTGGATGGCCAATGAGTTTGCTTCCAACTCATGATTCTGTAGGGAACTCCCTTTGAAAGTCGTTATGGGCTATAGTTCACACATTTCACAAGTATTGGCAGAAATACCTGGCCTTTCCTTGTCACCTTTGCATTAATCCAGGATTTCCCCCCTTTTTCCCCATTTCTCCCCCAGATCAGCGACATGGGCTGGGTCGCTGTGGTAGAGCATACTCTGGCCGACGTCCTGTATCATGTCGAAACAGAAGTCGACGGGCGACGGAGCCCACCTTGGGAACCTTGAGAGATGTCAGGAGTATTTTTATTTTTATTTTTATTTTTTACAAAACCAAAACAGTGTCACTGGATGTAAAGTGGAAATAGAATAAATCTGTTTTTTTAATAATAATAAAAAAATCTGGAGTTGTTCAGACTCTCAATTGATTCCTTCTGGCAACATGTGGGGAGGGTCAAAAATTCACTTATTCAGAGAAATTAAGGTAAAGGAAGAAACAGAAATACACTTCCTCCAAAAGGCCCCTTTGCATAAGGAGCAAAGTGTCCACAAAAGGAAGATATCTACTTCTTGGCAGGGGGTTGGAAATATATATATCTATCTATATCTATGTATATATCTCTATCTATCTATCTATATGAGTGAAGGGGGAGCTCTGAGCCAGAGTGAAGGGGGGGGGTCAGGGAACCCATCTTGTCTTCTGTGCTATGCTAATAATATAATGTATTGTAATGTAATATATTGTATATACATATAATATTGTATTATATGTAATATAATACAATATAATACTAATAATAATACCTTGGCGGCCACCTCTCCACCAAAGTCAACATTGACACTGAAATATAACACCGCCTGAGCTCTGTGAGCGCAGCTTTTTTCCGAATGAAGCACAGAGTGTTTTAGGACCGGGACATCTGTAAGAATACCAAGGTGCTTGTTTATAGAGCTATTGTCCTCCCAACCCTGCTATATGCCTGTGAGACGTGGACTGTCTACAGACGTCACATGCAACTCCTGGAACGATTCCATCTGCGTTGCCTCTGGAAAATCCTGCAAATCTCTTGGGAAGACAAGCAGACAAACGTCAGTGTGCTGGAAGAAGCAAAGACCACCAGCATTGAAGCGATGGTCCTCCGCCATCAACTACGCTGGACCGACCACATTGTCTGGATGCCCGACCACCGTCTCCCAAAGCAGTTGCTCTACTCTGAACTCAGGAACGGAAAACAGAATGTTGGTGGACAGGAAAAGAGATTGAAAGATGGGCTCAAAGCCAACCTTAAAAACTCTGGCATAGGCACTGAGAACTGAGAAGCCCAGCCTTTGAGCGCTCCAGCTGGAGGTCAGCTGTTACCAGTAGTGCTGTAGAATTTGAAGAGGGCAAAAGAGAGAAACGTGCCAAGAGGAAGGCGCGCCAAGCCAACCCCGACCGAGACCGCCTTCCACCTGGAAACCGATGTCCTCACTGTGGGAGAAGATGCAGGCCAAGAATAGGGCTCCACAGTCACCTATGGACCCACCGCCAGTACACCGAACTTGGAAGACTATTCTACTCAGACAACGAGGGATCCCCTAAGTATAGTAAAGTAATAATAATACTATAGTATAATTATATATTTTATATTACATGTAATATTACTAATAATATTACAATATAATGGTATAGTACAATATAGTAACATTTAATACTGATATTGTACTACTTGAAAAAGTCGATATTTTAATTGTAAAAAATGCATATGTAATATAATATATTGTGTATACATATAATATTTATAATATTATAATGTAATGCAATATAATAGTAATAATAATATGATATTATAATTATATATTTATATGACATGTAATATTACTAATAATACTACAATATAATGGTATAGTACAATATAGTAACATTTAATACTGATATTGTGCTATGCTAATAATATAATATATTGTATGTATGTATATATTGTAAGCCGCTCTGAGTCCCCTTCGGGGTGAGAAGGGTAGCATATAAATGTCGTAAATAAATAAATAAATAAAATATATAAATAATAAATAAAAGTCTAAGCATGAAGGTTTACTCTTCTTCGTGACCATCTATGTTAAGACTGCTCCTCATCTCCTTGAGGAGACACAACTTTCGTGATCCCACTCCTTTCACTCACCAGCCAGTCTCCAAAAGCAAGGTAACACGACTGTTAAATTACCCCAATAGCTCTGCTGGAAAAATAAACTTAATTTGTGCCCTGCCTCATCTCCCTGGGGGGGCTCAGGGTGGCATGGTTGCGGGAAAGGCTACTACTTAATGGAAAAGTTTATTTATGTATTTATTTATTTCATATACTTGTACCCTGTCCTTATCCCCAAGGTGGGGGACTCCCTGTTTTAAGACAGTTTTCCCCTAAAATTTGTTGTAAAGCAGTGTTTCCCAACCTGGAGGTCGTGACCTGGGGGTTACTTTTCATTAATGCACTTTTTATTTTAAAACTAATTTTGAAATCAATTTACTGTGGTTTTATATGTATTACGGTATGTATTATTTATATGTAATGACATCAAATTGTACCGGATGTAAGCCACCTTCAGCCCCCCCCTGCAGGGTACAAATGTTTGAAATAAATAATAAAATAAACCTAGCGGTTCAAAAACACGCAAATGTGAGTAAATCAATAGGTACCGCTTCCGCGGGAAGGTAACAGCGCTCCATGCAGTCATGCTGGCCACATGACCTTGGAGGTGTCTATGGACAACACCGGCTCTTTGGCCTAGAAATGTAGATGAGCACTAACTCCCAAAGTCGGACACGACTAAACTTAATGTCAAGGAAAAACCTTCACCTTTACCTTTATTATTTCATTATCTTGGAAATACAGTTAACAGGGCGACACCATCACAAGAATATTAACTCTTTTGAGGCAAATGCCGATATTGTGCATGAATGGAAGACAGGAGTGGAACCATAACATTGATCACAGGTTGACCTCTTGCAACACGGAACAACTATGTTTTGGATGTATTTTCAATTCCGTGAACATCAAACCTTATTCTTTCAGGCAAAGACAAAACATAAAGGAGTCTCACACAACATGTTAAATCACTTTGTTCCATTTCTTTTTATTTTCAGAAGTGTAGATTGACAAAAGTTGGAATTGCAAAATCACATCCTTCTGTAACTTAAGATTATTCTCTGCAGTTGTCTGTTGCAAAGACACCTTGGATTGTAAAAACATATATTTTTTGTCACGTAACTTGAAATAAGACTTTACATTGCACGATTTCCAGTGTTTTAACTAAAGCAAATCAAATAGGCAAAGCGGAAGTATTTTGCTTCTGAGATACCTGGCTCTCATAAACATCATAAATGCAATGTAAAAACAACTCTTAATGTTACTGGATTTTTCGAACGTCACAAAAAAGAGTTTTTTTTAGACACAGAGAAAGCATTTGATGACTGGGTTGCTGTGAGTTTTCTGGGCTGTGTGGCCATGTTCCAGAAGCATTCTCTCCTGACATTTAACCCACATATAAATAAATAAAGAGCAACACTCAAACAGGGGAATTCCAGACAAGAAAAAAATCATGGCTCCCAAAAAGGATTCCCTCCAGGCAGGGAGCAGCCAGGCTTTGAAGCTGCAAGTCTATTCACTGCTAACCAAGGTGGACAATTGCAACATTCACACTTGCCTCAAGCAGACAAGAGTTCTTTCTCCCATCTTGGACATTTCACAGATATATAAACTTCACTTGCCTAGTTTCCAGCAGACCTCACAACCTGTGAGGATGCCTGCCATAGATGTGAGTGAAACGTCAGGAGAGAATGCTTCTGGCAATTTCAATTTCCAACAATAAAAATCAGGCAAGGAACAATCTGGACCAGCTTATTACCTCCCAACAAAAGATTCCCCCAGGCAGGAAGCAGCCAAGTGTTGAAGCTGCAAAGCTATTCAATGCAAATCAAAGTGATCAATTGCCTCCAACAGACAAGAGTTCTTTCTCCCACCCTGGACCTTCCACAGATATATAAACCCTACTTGTCTAGTTTTTAACAGACCGCACAACCTCTGAGGATGCCTGTCATAGATGTGGGTGAAATGCCAGGAGAGAATGCTTCTGCAACATGGCCATACAGCTTGGAAAACTCACAGCAACCCAGTGATTCTGGCCATGAAAGCCTTTCATGGAATTACATATTTCAAGTACTAAAGATAATTTGCTTTGTCTTTTGTTGCCTAAATTATACTATATATCAGAGAGTGGAGTGAGCTCCTGTGTGTCAGCTCCAGCTTCTCAAGTGAGGACATGAGAGAAAGCTTCCCACAGGATGGTAACACATCTGGTTTTCCCCCTAAGCAATGTCCTTGCAGACGGCCGATTCTCTCACAACAGAAGCGACTTGCAGTTTCTCAAGTCGTTCCTGACATACACAAGAAAGCTATGAAGGAACTAGGCAAGCTCCTGGAGCATAAATATAAATAGTTGAAGAGTTAAGTTTGGCTGATACATGCCATCATATTTCCCATTTCTACATATTGTTGTGGAAGTTGGACAGTGAAGAAAACTGATAGGGAAAGAAAAAATCAACTCTTGAAATCTGATATCCAAAAGTATTAAATAATTTTCATTATAGTTAAGCATTGTATGGCGAAACCCTTTTCTGTCTGAATAATGTGTCTTTTTGTCTCCACCTTTCCCCCCCAGTTCTCTCCATTCCTTAATCTTTTGAATGCATATTTATTTTGATTGTAAATTGGATGGTTAGTATTAAAAATCAATAAATACATTGAAAAAAATATTAAATAATCCATTGTTTAGCTACAAACACAGGACAACAATAATAAATACATTGATTTTTATAGAAAACTAGGAATAGTGGCATACCTTCAAGGATTCAGGTAGCGTGAAATACTACTAATAATACTGAAATAAATATCAACAGGGAGAAGATGCCAATTCCTCAATTGATTTCCAGGATGAAGGATCAGATTCTCAAGGTGAGTTTACTGGGTTTTGGTTTAAGTCAGGGTTTCTCAACCTGGGGGTCACGAGGGGGTTTCAGAGGGGTCACCAAAGACCACCAGAAAACCTATTTCTGATGGTCTTAGGAACCCTTTTGGCAGAGAAGGCTGAAGATCTCTCCACCTGTGCTTCTCTTCCTTTTTGGAAACAGACGGCGAATCCTCCAACCAAAAGCCCTCCTTCGCTGTGATTGGCAGGACCCTCAGCCAAAGGGAGGGGAGAGCAGGCATGCTTGGTGCATGGCAATGTGCTGCACATGTGCGGGCAAGGGAGAGCGTGCAAGGCTGGAGGGAGGCTCACACCAGCAAGTCCCTTCAAGGCAAGGGGATTCTGTGTGCAAACTCTGGCCCAATTCTATCACTGGTGAGGTTCAGAATGCTCTTTGATTGTAGGTGAACTA
Source organism: Anolis sagrei (assembly GCF_037176765.1). Classification (NCBI taxonomy): domain Eukaryota; kingdom Metazoa; phylum Chordata; class Lepidosauria; order Squamata; family Anolidae; genus Anolis; species Anolis sagrei. The sequence continues at coordinate 10,653,458 of NC_090027.1, read as the reverse complement.
TAAATCCCAGCAACTACAATTCCCAAATGACAAAATCAATCCCCTCCCAACTCCACCAATATTCAAATTTGGATGTGTTCACGTTTGGGCATATTGAGAATTATTGCCAACTTTGGTCCAGATCCATCATGGTTCGAATCCACAGTGCTCTCTGGATGTAGGTGAACTACAACTCCAAAACTTAACATCAATGCCCACCAAACCCTCCCAGTATTTTCTGTTGGTTATGGGAGTTCTGTGTGCCAAGTTTGGTTCAATTCTATCATTGGTGGGGTTCAGAATGAGCTTCGATTGTAGGTGAACTATAAATCCCAGCAACTACAACTCCAAAATGTCAAGATCTATTTTCCCCAAACTCCACCAGTGTTCATATTTGGGCATATTGAGTATTCATGCCAAGTTTGGATAGTTGGTGGAGTTCAAAATGCTCTTTGGTTGTAGGTGAACTATAAATCCCAGCAACTACAACTCCCAAATATCAAGGTCTATTTTCCTGAAACTCCACCAATGTTCACATTTGTCCATACTGAGTATTCATGCCAAGTTTGGTCCAGATCCATCAATGTTTGAGTCCACAGTGCTCTCAGGATGTAGGTGAACTACAACTCCAAAACTAAAGGTCAATGCCCACCAAACCCAGTATTTTCTATTGGTTCTGGGAGTTCTGTGTGCCAAGTTTGGCCCAATTCTATCACTGGTGGAGTTCAGAATGCTCTTTGATTGTAGGTGAACTATAAATCCCAGCAACTACAACTCCCAAATGACAAAATCACCCCCAACCCCACCAGTATTCAAATTTGGGCATATCAGGTATTTGTGCCAAATTTGGTTCAGTGAATGAGAATACATCCTACAAATCAGATATTTACATTACGATTCATAACAGGATCAAAATTACAGTTATAAAGTAGTAAGGAAAATAATGTTATGGTTGGGGGTCACCATATTAAGGGGTTGCGACATTAGGAAGGTTGAGAAACCCTGGTTTAAGTGGTTGAATTTTGAGCTGCTAGTTGTTGACTTGGGGAACAGACTTTGCTTGGCTTTAAAGTATATCCTTAATGGAAAGGACCAGAAGAGTGGCCTATAAATAAGATATTATTATTATTATTATTATTATTATTATTATTATTATTATTATTTGAAACACAACAAGATGAGTCCTCAGGAGACAAGATCACTCTGCTGGCTGTTGTATTGGATCACACATCGGACACTTCCCAAGTGTCTAGGACTGTGTGATTTATGGGCGAATAATGCATGCAGATCCCTTTAAGGTGGCCTTTTGCAGCTGACAGATGGTAATTTTGTCAGTGCTGATTGTGTTTAAGTGCAGGCCAGGGTCTTGAGGCACTGCACCCAGTATGCAAGGCATAAAGCTATGGTTCCTCACCACCTCCTGAATACCAGATACAAGATGGTGCATCACACAAGTAGATCAGTCAGTAGAATACTGCTTGAATTAGACTAGTGCAGTGTTTCTCAACTTGGGGGTCAGGACCCCTGAGGGGGTTGTGAGGGGGCGTCAGAGGGGTCACCAAAGACCATCAGAAAACACAATATTTTCTGTTGGGCATCAGGGTTCTGTGTGGGAAGTTTGGCCCAATTCTATCATTTTTGGGGTTCAGAATGCTCTTTGATGGTAGGTGAACTATAAATCCCAGCAACTACAACTCCCAAATGTCAAGGTTTGTTTTCCCCAAACTCCACCAGTGCTCACATTTGGGCATATTGAGTATTTGTGCCAAGTTTGGTTCAGATCCATCATTGTTTGAGTCCACAGTACTCTCTGGATGTGGGTGAACTACAACTCCAAAACCCAAGGTCCGTGCTCATCAAATCCTTCCAGTATTTTCTGTTGGTCATGGGAATTCTGAGTTCCAAGTTTGGTTCAATTCCATCATTGGTGGAGTTCAGAATATTCTTTGATTGCAGGTTAACTATAAATCCCAGCAACTAGACCTCCCAAATGATAAAAATCAATCCAGCCCCCGACCCCATCAGTATTCAAATCTGGACATGTCAGGTATTTGTGCCAAATTTGGTCCAGTGAATGAAAATACATTCTGAATATCAGATATTTACATTACATTTTAAACAGAGGCCGGATGGCCATCTGCCAGGGGTGCTTTGAATGCAATATTCCTGCTTTTTGGCAGGGGGTTGGACTAGATGGCCCATAAGGTCTCTTCCAACTCTATGATTCTATAATTCATAGCAGTAGCCAAAATTACAGTTACGAAGTAGCAACGAAAATAATTTTATGGTTGGGGGTCACCACAAAATGGGGGGCTGTATTAAGGGGTCACGGCATTAAGAAGGTTGAGAACCACTGGACTAGTGATTCCCAACCTTTTTTTTTTTTTTTTTTTTTTTGACCAGGGAACACTCTCCAACATGAGAATTCCCATGACCAACAGAAAATACTGGAAGGATTTGATGAGCACGGACCTTGGGTTTTGGAGTTGTAGTTCACCCACATCCAGAGAGTACTGTGGACTCAAACAATGATGGATCTGAACCAAACTTGGCAAAAATACTCAATGTGCCCAAATGTGAACACTGGTGGAGTTTGGGGAAAATTGACCTTGACATTTGGGAGTTGTAGTTGCTGTGATTTATAGTTCACCTACAATCAAAGAGCATTCTGAACCCCAACAATGATAGAATTGGGCCAAACTTCCCATAACCAACAGAAAATACTGTGTTTTCTGATGGTCTTTGGTGACCCCCTGGTTTGGTTATTTGGGGTTCATGGGGTTCCTAGGGGTACTGATTCAGAAAATCACGTTGGATAGACCACATCAGCTCTAGTTTTGGATGCAGAATATATGCCATCTAGTAATCATCATCTGCTCATTCACAGAAAACCATATTTAATCATCTAGCACTGATGTGGTCTATCCAAGGCAGTTTTCTGAATCAGCAACCCAAATAACCTCAGTAACAGTTCCAAAAACAGTTAACGTGGGGCGGACCATATTTTAGTTCTTGCGGAACACAGATTGGGAATCACTGAATTAGTCTGAACAAGCAACTACACTCAGTATATCTACTGCTCAATTGTCTGTACACACTTCTCAGTATGTACTTCAAGAAGCCTACAAGCAACCTGGCCCCATCAGAAAATATCATTGTGCCATGTTCCTAGAGCAGTGGGCTCCACTTGCTCCAGAAAGATGCCAACATGACTGGTTTTGGAGTCTGAAGTCGTCATCCGGAAGAAGCGGGAGGTGAAAAGGTTCGACTTGCTTCAACAGGATACAGCCTGTGCGGAGGCGGAATTGCTGGTCAAATGTTTGCGAAGATGGTTAGCAAAATCCACCTGCGTCTGGGAAAGGACTTGGTTGATTATCGTCTTCGGCAGCCATCCCTGGAATCAAAAGGACAAGAAGTTGTGTTAAATGACAAATCTGTATGTCGTATGGACAGTGTTAAGTCAACTGAGCTCCTAGGATATTTAACAAGACCTGCTATATTATCAAAACTGTTGCCACCTGACATCCGCTGGGAAGTGGCAGCCAATAGTGAAAGGACCAAGGCAGCGACATCTCCAGCCCATCCCCTGTTTGGGTATCAGCCAGCACGTCAACGACTTAAATCAAGAAATAGTTTTCTATGATCTACAGAGACACTCGCTGGAACACCTCAGCAAGCGAGAGTCCAAAAGTGGCAGGCTCAAACCCAGAACCTCAATCCGTGGGTGATACCAGATGAGAGACTCCCTCCTGGGCACACAGAAGACGGGGCGACTTGGAAGGCGCTGAACAGACTGCGCTCTGGCACCACAAGATGCAGAGCCAATCTTAAGAAATGGGGCTACAAAGTTGAATCCACGACATGCGAGTGCGGAGAAGAGCAAACCACTGACCACCTGCTGCAATGCAACCTGAGCCCTGCCACATGCACAATGGAGGACCTTCTTGCGGCAACACCAGAGGCACTCCAAGGGGCCAGATACTGGTCAAAGGACATTTAATCAACTACGAAGTCTGCAAAATTTGTGCTTTTTTTCTTTCTCTGTTTGTTTGTTGTGTTCTGTTAGAAATGTAATACAATGGTATGGTTGCTGATGACACAATAAATAAATAAATCACAACTGTTATCAGTTCCAATATTCCTGATTCTTGGCAGGGGGTTGGACTGGATGGCCCATGAGGTCTCTTCCAACTCTTTGATTCTATGATTCTATGACACCAGAGTGCAAACTGGACAGGACCTCTGTACCTTGCACTGTTTGTGTAGAAGAGAGAGTTTCAGCAGGTATTCCATGTCACCTGGTTGTGTGACAACGAACATCTGTGAAATTTCCCTCTTCTATATAACTATACCACCACCACCACCCCCAGTGGTGCAGCAGGTTAAACTGCTGAACTGCTGAACTTGCAGACCAAAAGGTTGGCAGTTCAAATTCAGTGAGCGGGGTGAGCTCCCACTGTTAGCTCCAGCTTCTGCCAACTTAGCAGTTCGAAAACATGAAAATGTGATTAGATCAATAGGTACCATGGGAAGGTAAAGGCATTCCATGCAGTCATGCTGGCCACATGACCTTGGAGGTGTCTACGGACAACACCGGCTCTTCAGTTTAGAAACGGAGATGAGCACCATCCCCCAGAGTAGGACTCAACTAGACTTAATGTCAGGGAAAACTTTTATCTTTTCCCTATATAACTCTATCGAAGTCTTCTATGGGAAACCCATCAGGATGTGGTCTGTGCCATAGCTGGTCAATTTCCATGTGTTCTCTTAAAATGAGCATTTGTGCCTGGCATGTATGTTGTTTCAATTGGGCAGAGCTTTCAACTCAGGTTCCAATCGGATTTCACTATATTGTTCATTCTGACAAAACAAAAACATTTTGGAATAGTTGTACTGCAATAGTTGTACTGCAACACTCTGACAATGGGCCTGACACTTGGAATCCTTTTTTTGTGGGTCTGTAAGATGCAACTTGAGAAACTGCAAGTTGCCTCTGGTGTGAGAGAATTGGCTGTCTGCAAGAACATTGCCCATGGGAACACTCAGGTGTTTTGATGTTTTGCCATCCTTGTGGGAGGCTTCTCTCATGTCCCCGCATGGGGAGCTGGAGCTGACAAAGGGAGCTCACCCACGCTTTACACAGGAAAAAGGAATGAAACTGACATTTCTAGTGCTTGTAGAACATCTGCATAAATATTGTCACAGTGGCGGAATGGGTTAAACCCTTGTGCTGGCAGGACTGCTGACCAAAAGGTCAACTGTTTGAATCTGGGGAGTGGGGTGAGCTCCCATCTGTCAGCTCCAGTTTCTGACATGAAAGAAGTCTCCCACAGGATGGGAAAACATCCAGGCATCTCCTGGGTAACGTCCTTGCAGACGGCCAATTCTCTCACACCAGAAGCGACTTACACAAAAAAAAAATCTTGTTAACTAGTCGTAACTACATAATAATACACGAGACAGAGGTGGCCACAATCTGTTTTGTTTTCTAGTTTTCAACCCTTGATATGTGTCTGTTTGCACATGGTTTTTTCCCATAGCGCTATGAAAATATCCTCAGCAGGTTGCATCAGCAAAGAGATGACCACACAAAAGCTGGCTGGGAAATCTCTCAGATAAAACCTGTTTATGTAGTGATTTATCCATTTCCTCCATGGTGGTTACCTTCAAGTCAATGCTGAGAAGCCAGGTCAGTTTGGTCTGGTAGGGATCTCCAGCGAGTGGCCGAAGGACCATACACGTGGGACCATTTTCGCCTCTGTAGGAGAATGGGAGAGCATCATGTCAGTACAGTATATCAAGTGCATTCCCATTGCAAGCGTTTCCAAAAAAATCCATATATTAGGATAACTTGTATAGAATTGTGAAGTGGCATCTTCAAACAAAAAGCCTTGGGTTAAATTGCTACCTTAAGTTAGTATTTCAACTCATTTGTTTACTGTTGTCCCATGTTTAGTGCCAATCTTAGGTACATGTTTACACCATCTATGATCTGAGGCTTTTAACAGGAGCTACTAGGAATTGAAAGAGAACGAAAGACTCTAAAGCAGTGCTTCTCAACCCTCCTAATGCCATGACCCCTTAATCCAGTTCCTCATGTTGTGTTGACCTCCAACCATAACATTATTTTCATTGCTAATTCATAATTAGGAAGAACTTCTTGACCGTAAGCACTGTTCAACAGTGGAACTATCTGCCTCAGAGTGTGGTGGAAGCTCCTCCTTTGGAAGCTTTTAAACCAGTGGTTCTCAACCTTCCTAATGCTGCGACCCCTTAATATAGTTTCTCATGTTGTGGTGACCCCCAACCATAACATTATTTTCATTGCTACTTCATAATTAGGAAGAACTTCTTGACCATAAATGCTGTTCAACAGTGGAACTCTCTGCCTCAGAGTGTGGTGGAAGCTCCTCTTTTGGATGTTTTTAAACCAGTGGTTCTCAACCTTCCTAATGCTGCGACCCCTTAATATAGTTTCTCATGTTGTGGTGACACCCAACCATAACATTATTTTCATTGCTACTTCATAATTAGGAAGAACTTCTTGACCATAAATGCTGTTCAACAGTGGAACTCTCTGCCTCGGAGTGTGGTGGAAGTTCCGCCTTTGGATGTCTTTAAACCAGTGGTTCTCAACCTTCCTAATGCCGTGATCCCTTAATATAGTTCCCCATGTTGTGGTGACCCCCAACCATAACATTATTTTTGTTGCTACTTCATAATTAGGAAGAACTTCTTGACCGTAAGCACTGTTCAACAGTGGAACTCTCTGCCTCAGATTGTGGTGGAAGCGCCTCCTTTGGATGTTTTTAAACCAGTGGTTCTCAACCTTCCTAATGCCGCGACCCCTTAATATAGTTCTTCATGTTGTGGTGACCCCCAACCATAACATTATTTTCATTGCTATTTCATAATTAGGGAAACCTTCTTGACCGTAAGCACAGTTCAACAATGGAACTCTCCGCCTCGGAACGTGGTGGAAGCTCCTCCTTTGGATGATTTTAAACCACTGGTTCTCAATCTTCCTAATGCTGCGACCCCTTAATTAGTTCCCATGTTGTGGTGACCCCCAATCATAAAATTATTTTTGTTGCTACTTCATAACTGTAATTTTGCTACTGTTATGAAACGTAATGTAAATAGCTGATATGCACGACATATTTTCATTCACTGAATGAAATTTGACACAAATACCCGATACGCCCAAATTTGAATACTGGTGGGGTTGGGGGGTTGATTTTGTCATTTGGGAGTTGTAGTTGCTGAGATTTATAGTTCACCTATAATCAAAGAGAATTCTGAACTCCACCAACAATGGAATTGAACCAAACTTGGCACATAGAACTCCCATAACGAACAGAAAATACTGGAAGGGTTTGGTGGACGTTGACCTTGAGTTTTGGTGTTGTAGTTCACCTACATCCAAAGGCACTGTGAACTCAAACAATGATGGATTATGGACCAACTTGGCACGAATACTCAAAATGTCCAACTGTGAACACTGGTAGAGCTTGGGGAAAATAGACCTTGACATTTGGGAGTTGTAATTGCTGGGATTTATAATTCACCTACAATCAAAGAGCATTCTGAACCCCACCAACGATAGAATTGGGCCAAACCTCCCAACTTGGCACTCCCAAGACCAACAGAAAATACTAGAAGGGTTTGGTGGGCATTGACCTTGAGTTTTGGAGTTGTAGTTCACCTACATCCAAAGGCACTGTGGACTCAAGCAATGATAGATCTGGACCAAACTTGGTGTGGATACTCAATATACCCAAATGTGAACACTGATGGAGTTTTGGGGAAAATAGACCTTGACATTTGGGAGTTGTAGTTACTGGGATTTATAGTTCACCTACAATCAAAGAGCATTCTGAACCCCACCAACGATAGAATTGGGCCAAACTTCCCACACAGAATCCCCATGACTAACAGAAAATACTGTGTTTTCTGATGATCTTTGGTGACCCCTCTGACACCCCCTCGCGACATCCACAGGGCTCCCGACCCCCAGATTGAGAAATGCTATTTTAAGACAAATTTTAGGGGGAAACCCTTCCATTAAGTGGTGGCCTTTCCTGCACCCCTTCCTCCCCGAGAAAATGCTGCTAGAACACAGCCATACAGCCTGGAAACTACGCAACACTCCAGTGTTTCTGGATGTGAAAGTCTTTGATAATACAATGGGTTTAGAGCAAGTATGGGCAAATTTTGGCCCTCCAAGTGTCTTGGACTTCAACTCCCACAATTCCGGCTGTTAGGAATGGTGGGAGCTGAAGTCCAAAACACCTGGAGGGCCAAAGTTTGCCCATGCCTGCTTTAGAGTTGTTCAAGTGCTCTTTACCTGATGACGCCTTTTTGCTCAGGCATTGCCGCATACTTGGTGGACATGCCAGCAAGAACACATGTGGAGCCCCGTCTCTGGGCGCAGCGCACGCTCACGAAGTCCCGCGGGCCGACTATGTTACCGGGAGTTGGAGCTGAAGTTTCATGCGTGATCACAGTATCCTTCCCAATTTTCTGCAGAATCTATGGAAAATGTTCCAGAAATAGGCAGATTGATATTATCTCTTGATGGGTCAATTCCTTTCCTCTTTGGCAACTTTGTGCCATTCAACTTATCCACAGGACATACCAAAATCCATAATGTTCGTCCCCAAACCTACCCTCGCCTTATATAGGAGCATATACAATATTAGTAGTAGTATTTATTTATTTCGGTCATTTCTACCCCGCCTTTCTCACCCCCTAGGGGGGACTCAAGGCGGCTTACATCTGGCACAATTCGATGCCCACAATTACAATAAAATGCAATAGCAATAACACAATAGATTAAAAACAGACAATTAATACAGTACAATACAACACAATACAATATCAACTAAAACCGCTCTATAGCCCGCGTTCATCGTGTTCTAAAATCCGTCAATCCATTTAGCATTGCCATAGTCCTTTCCAACTCTAGTCATCATTACCATGTTACCCTGCCAGACTACCCAAATGCCTGGTCCCATATCCATGTCTTCAGCTTTCTTCTGAAGGAGAGGAGGGATGTTGACGACCTAATTTCCCCAGGGAGTGAATTCCACAGGCGAGGGGCCACCACTGAGAAGGCCCTGTCTCTCTTCCCCACCAGCCTCACTTGTGATAAGGGTGGGGCCGAGAGCAGGGCCTCCCCAGAAGATCTTAAACACCATGGTGGGACATAGAAGGAGATACGTTCGGACAAGTACACTGGGTTTTAAAGGGGTTTTAAAGGTCAAAACC